>NW_022639670.1:115525-118242 GCF_010583005.1 Odontomachus brunneus | reverse complement strand
CCCAATTTCTTTGCTTCTGAATCATTCCCATGGCTTTGAAGCGTTTTGAAATGGCTTGTTGAGTCACTCGTAATGATCGTGCCAATTGTTTTTGATTTTGACACGAGTCTTGATCAAGTAATGCCTCCAATTCTGCATCTTCTCTCTTCTACCGCTATGCTGGTCTTCGACGTCAAAATCACCGTTTTTGAAGCGTTGAAACCACTCACGACACGTTCTTTCACTAATGGTGGCTTCACCATAAATATTTGAGAGCATTCGATGAGCCTCAGCCGCAGATTTCTTCATATTGCAGCAGAAAATTAAAACCTTCCGCAAATGACGAGAATTTGGCTTGTAAACTGACATTTTCAATCGAGAATAACTTTATGATGCAGACACAAATCGACTAATGTTTCTATGGGGTTATGTTGACAGATGTCCAAGTTTATTGTATGACGTCTATAATCTATTTATTTCGACCGCCACTTACCGCTAAAGCCATCTAGAGGAAAACGGCGGAAGCAAAGTTGTAATAAGTTAAAAAAAATCAGTTTTATTTTTGCATAAACTTGTCGCAAAACTTTAAACGCGTTTTTCTCCAAAGTACATTTTCAAAATCGGTACCATGTATAATTCGAACAATTCGGATCAACCGATTTACTCGCTTTTTTTTTAATGAAAGCTTATGTGGCGCCCCGCGCGAGCGGAGCGCCTGCGAATAGCCTGCATTTCGCCCGGCGAGAGGGCGCTAGAAGAAGAGAAAGGTTGCGGAGGGAAGAAGCAAAAAGTAGTAGCAGGATAGACTCTCGTTTACTAGAAAATATATACAATTTCATCTCTGTTTTTTTTTTCAATTGATGCGTCTCGAAATTCACCTCACCCATTTACGATCCCACAAGTGGGGGCTCGGCCGGGATTAGGGATTGTGATATGGACAGCAACTTTCGCGAGGATCGGTGTTGACGACGTAACGAACGTATCGGACAAAAGTTCGGATGCGGTGAGAAGACAGGGACGATAACATCAACGACGATCTTGGAATTTTGGTTAGACGCGTGCTATCGGGTATGTACAGAGTGCTAAATCGCATACGTGGCAGAAATTCCCGGAGAGATCGTTTGTGCAAGACGGACGAAGAAGTGCAGCCTCTTGAAAAGACGTGCAGACGAGGCATCACGAATGTAATGGCGGACGGCGGGAACGAGACGACTACCGCCATAGACGACATGACGCTGCCCGAGCTAAGAAGTGCCTTGAGCGGAATGAATTTGTCGACGAAGGGATCCACGGCAGTTTTGCGTAACCGGCTAAGGAAGGCACGGAGCAAAGACGAGGAGAAAAGGACAGACGACAACGATGAGCGTGCCAATGACGACGGGGGCACGGACGGCGATACGGACAGCAAAGAAGACGACGTAGACGTGGACTCGCTCTCGAAACACGAACTGAAGAAGCGACTACGACGATTAGGATTGAGAACGATAGGCGACAAAGTTACGTTGAGAGCCAGGCTAAAAGACGCATTGCGATCAGACAACGAGAGTGACGACGGCAACGATTTCAGCGACGACGAGGAACGTGCGCCGCCACATCGCTCACGCCAACAGAGGGCACCGAAGAATAAAGTAGGAAGGCCTCATACTGACGAATAGACCACCCCGCGGCGCGACAATCGACAACAGCCGATCCTAACCTTCAAGGACGTGGAAGAATCGCTAAAGATATTTAGCAGTGACGGAAATCAAAGCGTTAGGCGATGGCTGAATAACTTTGAGGAAACAGCTCCTCTGTGCGCGTGGTCGGATGTACAGAAATTGATATACGCTAAGCGCCTCCTACGTGGTTCAACTAAACTGTACATAAGTTTTGAAAACACGGTGACGAAGTGGAGTAGATTGAAGAGGGCTCTTGTTGACGAGTTTTCCAAGACGATGAGTAGCAAACAAGTACACAATAAATGAAGCATGACGCGGAAGAAACACGACGAGTCTTGTCAGGAGTACAAGATGTACAAGTACATGTACAAGATGTTAGAGCTAGCTAGTCACGCCGATACGGAGGCGAAGATACAGTACGTTATTGAAAGCAAGTGGCATTCAGTTGGACACAGTACAATTGGACACGTTGCAAATGGACACGGTGCAAATGAACACGGCACTTGACACACGGTTCAATTGGACACGGTGCGTTTGGACACGAAACTTTTGGGCACCGTTGTTTTTGGACACGAAAGAAAATGCACGACGTTCAGTTACACACCGTTCATTTGGACACCGTTCAGTTGGACACAGTTCAGTTGGACACCGTTCAAGTGCCCACTGTTCACTTGGACACAGAACGATGCGTGCTGTTCATTTGTACACCGTTCACTTGGACACCGTGCAATTGCTTGTCTGTTTACTTGGACACAGAAAAATGCGCACTGTTCACTTGGACACCATTCATTTGGACACAGCTCACTTGGACACCGTTCATTTGGACACAGTTCACTTGGACACCGTTCAATTGGACACCGTTCATTTGGACACCGTTCAATCGCCCACTGTTCACTTGGACACAGAAGGATGCGCACTGTTCATTTGGACACCGTTCACTTGGACATCGTTCAGTTGCTTGCTGTTTATTTGGACACAGAATGATGTGCACCGTTTATTTTATCATCATTTAATTATGTATCGTTTGTTTATGCAATGGATATGCAACTGATGAGAAATAAATAATAGTTTTGTAGAAAT
>NW_022639670.1:111622-115413 GCF_010583005.1 Odontomachus brunneus | reverse complement strand
TGAACGGTGTCCAAATGAACGGTGTCCAATTGAACGGTGTCCAAGTGAACTGTGTCCAAATGAACGGTGTCCAAGTGAGCTGTGTCCAAATGAACGGTGTCCAAGTGAACAGTGCGCATTTTTCTGTGTCCAAGTGAACAGACAAGCAATTCCACGGTGTCCAAGTGAACGGTGTACAAATGAACAGCACGCATCGTTCTGTGTCCAAGTGAACAGTGGGCAACTGAACGGTGTTCAAGTGAACGGTGTCCAAGTGAACGGTGTCCAAATGAACGGTGTCCAAGTGAACGGTGTCCAAGTGAACAGTGAGCATCCTTCTGTGTCCAAGTGAACTGTGGGCACTTGAACGGTGTCCAACTAAACTGTGTCCAAGTAAACGGTGTCCAACTGAACGGTGTCCAAATAAACGGTGTGTAACTGAACGACGTGCATTTTCTTTCGTGTCCAAACGCACCGTGTCCAATTGAACTGTGTGTCAAATGCCGTGTCCATTTGCAACGTGTCCATTTGCAACGTGTCCAATTGTACTGTGTCCAAGTGCACCGCTCCCATTGAAGGCATACCCGATGACGAGAACAACAAATCCATATTGTATGGAACATCGACCATCAACGAGTTACGTAAACGACTTTCATAATACGAAATACAGCGGGCAACACGGAACAAAACGAGAGATAGGCCGGCAGTATTAAGACCGAGGAGAAGCAACCGAGAGGAAATGGACATGAAGATTAAATGTTGCTATAACAGTGGTGACAAGGACCACCTCGAGAAGAAATGTCCAAATAAATCTAAAAGTCTAAAATGTTTCTCGTGTGGAGAATTTGATCATGCTGCAGCGAAGTGTCACAAGGGGATGAAAGCGTCGCTGATTACCGTTTCCAAAGCGTCCGTCGAGGTAACGAATGCAATCGATAAGAAGACGTATAAACTTGTGAATGTTTTAGGGAAGGATGTCGAGGCAGGAAGCGATCTCCACTTGGCTAAAGCTCGATTATATGTAGAATTGGGAGCTCCTAAGCTGGACGTTGACTATTCCGTTTTGCGGCGTCGGAACAAACGAGACACGAACGCTTGGTTGTTTTGTGATCGATATACGAAGCGACGGAGTGACTGCGGAATTGAGAATTTACATTTACATTTGTCTCCAACAGCATGTTGAGACATGATTTGTTGTTGGGTGGCGAGCTTTCAGACTTCACAGAGGTTTGATTGAAAAAGCGACAGGCCACTCTGAAACCGTTGGAGAATCAGAGGCAACAGAATGCACCCTCTCGACACAGGATGGAAAGAAATTTTGAATATTGACGTGTGCAACAATGAAGTCGAGACTTCAGTAGATCTACGACATATGAAAGACGCAAAGACACGTTCTCGTTTGGAGAGGATGACCGAGGACTATCAACCGACCCAGACGGCTAGCAGTGGTGTCGAGATGCGCATTGTATTGAAGGAGGATACCCCAGTATATCAAAATCCTAGGAGACTGTCACATACGCAACGGAAAATCGTCAACGACATATTCGCTGGCTGGGAGGCAAAGGCCGTATTGTTAGGCCGAGCATCTGCGACTACGCTAGTCCAATCGTTCTGACGACGAAGAAGAATGGACAGCCGCGCTTATGCGTGGATTATCGGGAGATCACCCGCAAGATAATCAGAGATCGATACTCTTTGTCCTTCACCGAAGACAAACTTGATCGATTACAGGAAACAGTCGTGTTTAGCACTCTAGACTTGAAGGATGGTTTTTTTCATGTGCCCATTGAGAATGGTACAGTATGTTTGATAAGAGCGTGTACGGTAAAACTCAAAAACTTAGGATAATACATAAATTGAAAAAATTTGTATACATTATGCATGATATAGACTGCGATGCTTTATTATTAATAAGTTGTCCAGTCGCCTCCATTATCAATAATTGACTGGCATCTCCGAGGCATACTTTCTACTAATTTTACAGCATAATCTTCAGACAAAGATCTCCATATAAATCGAATCTGTCGAATTAACTGCTTGACGGTCCATATTTTCTTTCCTCGGAGCTTAAACTTTATAAGCGCCCAAACATTTTCAATTGGATTTGCATCTGGCGACTGTGAAGGCCAATCCAGTACGTCAACGTCATTTTCTTGTTTCCACGCAGTACAAAGTCTACTCCGATGTTTCGGATCATTGTCCTCTTGCAGTAGCCAATTTTCATTTTTCCTCGTAAACCACCTTTGGGCAGATGGTAATAAAGCTCTCTCATATATTTGGACCATTTTAGCAGCATCCAAATTTTGTGTAAAGATGTGTAAAGTGCCAAATCCCTGTTTTGAGAAACAGCCCCAGACGTGCACCTTTACCGGATGTTTAACGGTCCGCTCGATGAGTCTATTGGCCTGGGTAGACCAGACACGTCTGATAGAAGACTTTGCCCAAAACGAAGCTTCATCTGAAAAAATTACGTTGCCCCAATAGCGGTCCAAATTTTCTTTTGCCCAAGCAAGTCTTTTTTCGACGTGTTTTTCAGACAGCAACGGTTTCGTTATCGTGCTTCGAAATTTCACTTTATGAGCCAGTAAACGTCTTCTTATAGTATGACATGATATATTTAGACCCTTTTTAAGTAAAACCGCTTGCCCGCCACGCAATGATAAACAAGGATTCTTCTCAAACACCCGTAAAATCATTTTGTCCTCCTTTTTCGTCGTTTTCTGCACAGAGCCACGATCCGGCAAGTCATCAACGTTTTTGACCTCGGAATAACGTTTCACCCACTTACTCACAAACGCCTTAGACTTCTTCATATACTTAGCAGCCGCTCCGCGCGACATTTTTGGTCCTTTCGGATGCGAACATAGAAACACAGCTTCGTAACGTGATGCGTACGCGGCACTCATGTTGAAATACGCCCTTTTGTGACGAAAGTCAAACGATAACTAAGGCTTTCTAGACAAAGCATCTTGGGAGAAGAGCCCCGCTATTGGCTCGCGTTCATATCCTTCCTCTAACGGTTTCGAGGAAAAAGTTTTGCCGTACACGCTCTTATCAAACATACTGTAGTATAAAGTATACTGCCTTCATTGTGCCGGATGGGCATTACGAATTCCTTCGTGTTCCCTTCGGGTTATCTAATTCTACAGCTGTGTTCCAGAGGCACGTGAGAGTTATTTTTCAGGAGCTAATAAAGACGGGCATCGTACTGACGTATTTAGACGACCTTATTGTTCCGACAAAAACGGACGAAGAAAATATTGAGAAATTGCAGGGAGTACTAAACGTAGTTAGCAGACACGGATTGATTATTAATTGGAGAAAGTGCAGCCTATTAGTTCGACGCGTGGAATACTTGGGCCACATAATCGAAGACGGAATGGTGCGATCTTCCGAAAAGAAGATATATGCGGTGACTAATTTTCCAGAGCCGTCAACGGTAAAAGGAGTTCAAAACTTTCTCGGGCTTACTGGTTATTTCCGCAAATTCGTCCTGCAATATGCCATTATCGCTTGTCCACCAACGAGTTTACTCAGAGATGGAACCAAGTTCGTATGGGAACCGGCTCAGAAGCAGGCGTTCGAGGAGTTAAAGGCAGCCTTGACGAGTGATCCAGTCTTAAAATTATACCGAGTAGGAGCAACTACAGAGTTACACACCGACGCCTCGAGGTATGGGTTAGGAGCAATTTTGCTGCAGAAGAATGCCGACGACGGAGTTTTTCACCCTACTTACTACGCCAGCTGGAAAACGACGCCACTAGAAGTACCGCGGGCGGGGGGTATGACGTCATCTCGGGGGGGGGGTACCG
>NW_022639670.1:109245-111591 GCF_010583005.1 Odontomachus brunneus | reverse complement strand
GGGGGGTACCGCGTGGGAGACTATTGCGTTACAGCGGGGGGTATGACGTCACCGGGGGGTGACGTCACCGTGGGAGGTGTCAACGGTCGGTAATTTTGGGGGGACATACCGATATTACCGACGGTCGGTAATTTTTTACCGATACTATTTAATATTTAATTACATAATTTTTACCAACATATAATTTTTACCAACATATAATTACACAATACCAATAATACCGACGATTGGTAATTTATTACCGACATTATATACCAACATTTAATTATTTAATTTTTCACCAACATATATTTACATAATTTTTACCAACATATATTTATATAATTTTTGCCAGCATATTTACATAATATCAACGATTGGTAATTTATTACCGATATTATATACCAACATTTAATTAATTTTTGCCATCATATATATTTACATAATTTTTACTGGCATATTTACATAATACCGATAATCGGTAATTACCGATATAATATAATTTTTTCTATCTGCTTTCGATAGATCATTTTATCGATCTGCGGTGGATTTTGCGGCAGCTCGCGCCGTCCGCACCGCACGTTCGAGTATTTCACGGCATAAATTTTTTAGTCGCAGCTACAAACTCTAAGAATTTGCAAACGTATTAAATATCACTGCGCGACGACATATTGCAAACGTACACACTCGATAGTTAGATGCGCAAGAAGAAGAATGTGACACATGATATTCTTATTACTAATTAGCACGTACACTGTGCCCCCGCGGCAAGATTTTGCAAACGTTTGCATCACTCGCTGTGTTCTGCAAAAGACCGGATAACATTTTAAGACTATTTGTGGTGTATCGAGAAAACATGGGAAAAGAAGTAATATAAATAAACAGCAGATCTTGGGATTACAATTTATATATTTTAAAGCAGTTACATGTATAAATTATTTGCTCAATACTTCATACATAATATCATTCATTGCGCACGCCAATAGCTGGCGATCGATGAGTGAACCACCGTTAAAGTCCCCGCTATTCAATTTCGCCGATATCGCATTATCCGTTTCGGTAATATTCTTCTCTCGAAGAATTTTTACAAAATTTCTACATTTTGTATTAACAATGTGTGTATTTTCATATAACCATGAATACATATGGTCAATGCAATGCTCGAGAGTAAACAAATGTTCCACTGTAGCTGGTCGCAAGTACATGCAGTTACCGGATAATATGAGTTTTACAAGTTTCTTGCCGTATATTATGCAGCATTCTACCGCCAAATCGCGAATCCATAGCGGAGAGGATGACACCTCAGTTGTTTGCAAAAGTTGTAAAATGTTTTCACGTTTTGCTATCAATCCTCCCCAAGTTGCCGAGTGTAAGGCCAAATGATTGCCACGATTGTCACCGAGGACTAGTTGCACAATGGATACCGGTCCTACGCTGATCCCAATCTCTAAGTATTTAAAAGACGTTGACGTCAGGGCATATCTTCGCGCCAAAATACGGGTTGTACGATGCGGTTGCGATAAACTGTAAAAACATAAATAATTTAACGCGATTGCAATACACAGTTAAAGATAAATGATTCACAAGAAGATAATTATTAAGACTTACTTTTTTTCTCGTATAATGGAGCATCATCTTGCATGGGCACGTAATAGTTCATACGTTTTCCTTCAATCCTGTGCATTCTTCTCAAAATAATATTTGTCCACTAAATGCCTTTGTTGTAAAACGACTGATGCAACGAGCGACCAAGAACCGCTTTAAATACGTTTCGAAATTCCCCCTATTAACCGAAAGCGGTGCATAATAATAATAATATAAATGAGACTCACCTAATTTTCATCTATATCTACTTCTACTGTACAAATATATTTGATCAAATCATTCAATACATCTCTGATACGGCGTCGTAGATAACCAATGGAATACTCATATATCGATTTCGCGCCATACTGCATCATCGAAAAAGTCGATTTCTGATATTTATATCAAAGGTACAGTCCAAAAGTATTCATGTAAGATCTCTCTCTTATGCATCACAATGTGACATTTTTGTGCTAACACATCGATTTGCAGTCGACAGTTAGATGCGCAGAAAATGTGAAACAGGATAATATTACAAGTGAACACGTGCGACAGTAAGATTCGCAGAAAATGTGAAACAAAATTCTGTTACGAAGGTCATAGAAGTATACATATTTTGCACGTTTACAACCCCTCCTAAACGAAACACATTTTTGTTAGAGAGAGAGATGGAGATATACTGATGATATATAAATTCAAAGTCGTAATATGCCAATATGCACAGCAGCATTAAACCTAGTGTGCACTTCGTAAAAGAAATGGAAAATTCTGTGTAAATCGAGT
>NW_022639670.1:104876-109235 GCF_010583005.1 Odontomachus brunneus | reverse complement strand
TTTGCACAAATCGAGCGAGAATTGCGGGAGCAGTCGGCTCAACTGAGTTCGCGAGACGAATACGATGCGTGGGTGCAAAAGTGTGACAAGTGCCTCGAGTTGTTGGAAGAACATAGTCGGGCTAAACGACCGTGATTATCGATCGGTATTAGACAGTCATTGATTGCTCGAATCGCGCAACTCGAAGGGTTAAAAAATACGTTGCGCACACGTTTCGTTCACGCGGGTGCAGGACACAGTACGAGAGATGCAGGACTCGTTTGGCGCGAGGTCGATACCGCGTTCGATAACCGCATACTAAATGGAATTGTCATCAATGCGAACCACATCGAACCTCGCCAATTTCTCGAGGATGCAAAGAATATGGTGCTCGAGCGCGTACGGGATGCAATGAGGAGACACGTGAACGTGAAAGTGAATACTGCGTTTAAAGGTGAGTTCGTTGCGAGTGAAAAACGTGCGGTAAAGAGCATCAATACGAAAAACTGTGAACTCCACATCCAACTTAGAGGAGTGGTACGAGCGACGCATCGTCGAGCCCACTTTAGCATCGTTGGAGGAATTCCAGGAACGCGATAGCGGGTTGGCATTATCGCAAATACTCAATCTTACAATCAATGTGAACAAATACAATCCGTTGCACGCGGGATGTCACTTTGAGTTACCACGTGAGCTAGAGCGAGCGATGATTAATGTGAAATATCCGGAAAATGCGTGTTTCGCGTTGGCAATAGTTGCGGCAATAGTTCGGCTGTATCCAGCCGAAAGACATGCAGATCGTGCATCATTGTATCCCCATTACACGAACATACTCAATCTTCAAGACATTCAGTTCTTCATGAAAATTAATTAAATTACAGGATTTGAATGATTAAACGATATATCCATCAATGTATACGGCATCATGAGAGAAAAAAACGAAGCCATTGTTCCGATACGTTTCAGCGACGGAAAGAGGGAAAAGCATATGAACTTGCTGCACATTTCGGATCCTCAAGATCACAACGCGGGACACTTCGCCTGGATCAAGGACTTATTCCGGCTCGCGACTTCGTAGTTGAACAAGTCTAAAGGCAGAAAATATATTTGCGATCGGTAAGTACATTTCACGAATTCAATGTATCAGAAGTATGCAATAAGACGATAAAAATTGCAATGTTTGCAGTTTTTTGCACTACTTCAGTAGGTATTATAGGCCGGTCCTAACTCAGGTCCTCCGAGGGGGGCGGGTGAAGGGCGGGGGGGTACCGCGGGCGGGGGGTATGACGTTACGGGGGGGTATGACGTCATCGCGAAGGAGGGGGAGGGGGGATTATCATCGGTCGGTAATTGTGGAGGGCATACCGATGTTACCGACGGTCGGTAATTTTTACCGATATTATATAACATTTAATTACATAATTTTTCCAACTTATAATTTTTTACCAACATATAATTACACAATACCGATAATACCAACGATCGCTAATTTATTACCGATATTATATACCAACATTTAATTTTTATCATTACATATATATTTTTACATAATTTTACTGTCATATTTACATAATATCGATGATCGGTAATTACCGATATTATATAATATTTTCTATCTACTTTCGATAGATCATTTTACCGATCTGCGGCGGTTTTTTCGCGGCGGATTTTGCGGCGGTTTTCGCGGTGGTTTCCGCGGCCGGTTTTGCGCCGTTCGCGCCGCCCGCGCCGCCCTGCGCATTTCGCAGCGTGATTTTTTAGTCACAGCTGCAAACTCTAATATTCTGCAAACGTATGCATTCGACAATTAGATGCGCAAGAACTAGAATGTGACACATGATATTCTTATTACTAATGAGCACGTACACTGTGCCCCCGCGACAAGATTTTGCAAGCGATGTATGCATTCGACAATTAGATGCGCAAGAAAAAGAATGCGACACATGATATTCTTATTACTAATGAGCACGTACACTGTGCCCCCGCGACAAGATTTTGCATGATATACATCATGGATAATATGTTATATAAAAAACGGTAAAGAAACGGTAAAGAACGGTAAAGAAACGGTAACGTAAACGGTAAAAAACGGTATGAAACGGTAAAAAACGATAAAGAAACGGTAACGTAAACGGTAAAAACGGTATGAAACGGTAAAAAACGGTAACGTAAACAGTAAAAAACGGTAAAGAAGCGGTAACGTAAACGGTAAAAACGGTATGAAACGGTAAAAAACGGTAAAGAACGGTAATTATTTCAATGGTACAGTCCATAAGTATTCATGTAAGATCTCGCTCTTATGCATCACAATGTAGCATTTTTGTGCTAACACACCAATTTGTGGTCAACAGTAAGATTTCTGTCTCTCTCTTATGCGTCACAATGTAGCATTTTAGTGCTGTCGCATCGATTTGTGGTTGACAGCAAGATGCGCAGAAAAATGTGAAACAAGATACCATCATGAAGATCATGGAGATATGCATATTTTGCACGTTTTGAAACATATAAAATCATGAGTATTACATCAGCGCATAGTTCAGTCGAGATCCAAGCAGCAACAGATACGGGACACGTGCAACAAATTGAACGGCTAAAATGGAGGCAAAATCAAGAAAGATATCGATGGTGCAGTTTTTGCGTGACAGAGAACTCGGTTTGCGGGGAATAAACAAACGCGGAGTGAAGGAAAATGTTGAAGTTCTCAGGTTCTACTCCCAAATTCGCTGGCCTCGTGACTTAGTGCTGGAGCACATTAATCAGATAGTGGAAGATGCACGTAGAATTGCGACTGAGAATGCATATGAGATAAATACTGAATTGAAGGAGCTTATAATGCATCCAGACATCAGAGTGCTGAACAATAATTTTAACCTTCAAAATTTCTATATAAAAATTCCGGCAGGTGGTGGCAAGTTTACACGTATAGTGTTGTTCTATGACATACATTTCTACGATAATTCGTGCAATGATAATATGTCAATTTTAAAGATAGAGCGACACGATAAACGCGAACTCTGTATATATTATCGAAACAATTTGAATCGGCCAAAATTAGATGAAAAAGTTTTGAACTGGCGACCAAGGATGAGTGATATCATTTTGGACATACGACGATGTCAAGGGTGTATGATGGTTGGGATCTGATGTCTACGAGGCTGCTGATGAGAGGGAGGATAAAAATGAGAAACAGTCGGCCGATAATAGTAAGAGAGCACACAATATTTATTGCAATAATTTCACATAAAATTTACTAATATAATCGATAAATGTAACATTATAATAAAAAGTAAAATATTATAATAAAATTTATTATACATATCAAAGGTCACGTAAAGAAATGGTAAATAACGAGAGTGAAACAGTAAAGAAACAGTAAAGAAACGGTAAATAACGGGAGTGAAACAGTAAAGAAACGGTAATGAAACGGTAAGAAACGGTAAAAAACGGTAAAGAAACGGTAAAAACGGTAACGAAACGGTATGAAACGGTAAAAACGGTAACGTAAACGGTAAAAACGGTTAAGAAACGGCAACGTAAACGGTAAAAAACGGTAAAAACAGTAAAGAATGGTAAAGAAACGGTATGAAACGGTAAAGAAACGGTAATGAAATGGTAAAGAAACGGTAAATAACGGGAGTGAAACAGTAAAGAAACGGTAAATAACGGGAGTGAAACAGTAAAGAACGGTAAAGAAACGGTAAAAACGGTAACGTAAACGGTAAGAAACGGTAATGAAACGGTAAAGAAACGGTAAAGAAACGGTAAAGAACGTTAAAAAACGGTAATGAAACGGTAAAAAACGGTAAAGAAACGGTAAAGAACGGTAAAGAAACGGTAACGTAAACGGTAAAGAAACGGTAAAGAACGGTAAAGAAACGGTAACGTAAACGGTAAAGAAACGGTAAAGAACGGTAAAGAAACGGTAATGAAACGGTAATGTGCTGATACATCAATGTGAGGATGCGGTTGACTGCATGTGACACATATGATGTTACTATTACGTTAGGCTGTGCTGATTTTGCACATTTGCCACCCTCTCCTAACGAGACATATTTGTTACAAAGAGATAGTGATGGACCATATAAAAGTCACCCAGGAGTCACCAGCAAATAGTCCAAGTCCACGTCGACGAGAGAAAGAAAGAGAGAGAAAGAATCAAGAAAAATGTTGTACAATACGAAATTTCGTAGACCCTTATATGAGGAGGAAGAGGAGATTTTATTACAACAAAGGCCCCCACGTAAGTTTTTAATAGATTATATAATTCTGATTCTTTATATTTTAAATAATAATTAATCCAATTTTAGATACCGAAGAATGGGAGGAGGAGATGGAGGAGGAGATGGAGGAGAAGGTGGAGATAGAAGCTAATGAGAGGAT
>NW_022639670.1:104113-104866 GCF_010583005.1 Odontomachus brunneus | reverse complement strand
CGAAATTTCGTAGACCCTTATATGAGGAGGAAGAGGAGATTTTATTACAATAAAGCCCCCACGTAAGTTTTTAATAGATTATATAATTCTGATTCTTTATATTTTAAATAATAATTAATCCAATTTTAGATACCGAAGAATGGGAGGAGGAGATGGAGGAGGAGATGGAGGAGGAGGTGGAGATGGAAGCTAATGAGAGGGAGGAGGAGGATAATGGTAAGAGAGCACAAATAATTTCACATAAAAATTTTTAATTTTTTCTGTGTATATAAAACAATTAAAATTAATCTCCAAATTTGATTTCAGAACATATAGAAGTAATTGATGTTAGCAGTGGAGAGGAAGATGATAATGAGGAAAGGGAGGAGAACGAGGAGGAGATGGAGGAAGTAGAAATAATTAAAATCAATTACGGCGAAATTGAAATAATAATTAATTTATATTAATATATTTATTATTATATTATTATAGTATCATCAATAAATGTAATCGCACATTATAATAAAAATTTATTATACATATCAAAGGTTACATAATTCTTTCTGGCGCTGACACCACCACCAATTAAATATTTTCAGTACATTTTGTAACGCACAGTGTTTTGAATGATTATTACACCGTAAAATGTTGGTTTCATCCAGTTTGTCCAATGACACCATATCCTCGTAATCCGCATCCAGAGTCTCAACGATCACCTTTTCCCTCACATCAGCATCGAGGAGATTCGTCAGCCACTCTCGCTTCTCGTACCCC
>NW_022639670.1:103424-104103 GCF_010583005.1 Odontomachus brunneus | reverse complement strand
CAGCTGAGTCGCCGTCTTGACAGCTCACGAATGCTTGGTCGTGCTCTGTAGGAGTGGAAATTCGTACAAATCCCACGAGCGAAAACTCATGCTTAAATATAGATGGCTTTCCAGAGTTCGCAGCATAGACAGTCTGTTTACATCTTTCAACATAACGTGAGGCATTCACCATTGTATTTTGTATAAATCAATCTTTGGGTCAGAGTTTGCATGTCCCACCACGCAATTGTAGTCGTTGCGTGAACGTATCAAGATCAATTCGTGACGAGCGTTGATTACGATCCGTTTGTAGTCCTCACAAAAGCCTAGCAATGTATTGAGCGGGACACAATAATTAAAGTATCCCGCAAACATGCTTCTCGAGAGATCCCAACCAGCGTTCTTCAACAATAAATTTTTGTCACGATACATAGTTTTTGAGCGTGCTCGTTACTCCAACGTTTCTGCAGCGGTCAACCTCTACACCATTGAGTTCGTACCGGATTTCATCGAACTGAAAGGCCGCACAATTATTTGTCAACATCTCAACTGCATGGTTATCGCCTTCTATCCTCGTTTGCACAAACTTGCCCTCGATGTAGAGAAAACTCTCACATGGCAACGTGTACAAATCCTGCTGTTGTATCGGTATTCGTATCTCGTCACTGTGTCCAAAAGATGTATTGGCGTATGGATTGTA
>NW_022639670.1:103105-103193 GCF_010583005.1 Odontomachus brunneus | reverse complement strand
TTGATAGGACGTACGATTGTACTCAATTGTATTATTATCGAGATATCGTATCACTTCGCTGGGTGGTCGAAGATTACCAAAACTATCT
>NW_022639670.1:103023-103095 GCF_010583005.1 Odontomachus brunneus | reverse complement strand
AATGTTGGCTGCGCTAAGTTTCTTATTTTTCTTGTTTATAATTGTCCTCTGGATGGGAAAAATGTCGCTCAC
>NW_022639670.1:101780-102750 GCF_010583005.1 Odontomachus brunneus | reverse complement strand
AAATATATCACGCGATCGCCTCTTTTCGCGTACGCTACCCAATGAGTACCGGGCCCCTCGATGTCATCCGAATTTACGATTCCGCTCTTGTTTACGCGCGGCGATGTAGGCAGTACGTCGAGCATGAAAACGCCCCTGAAGAACGGAATACGCATACGTTTCGCCAGTTGTTCCAATTGTACATTGGTGGTGACGCCCGTAAGCATTTTTAGTATTTTTTCGACGGTTTTTTTTTTTCCTCTCATGACACCTTTTCCTCGTTTGTATGGTGCGAGATAAATTCCACGACCTTCCATGCTGCGATTATGACGTTGCATCTCCTGCAGCTGACGCTGCGCAGCCTTAGTATCGTTTACAGCCTTTGCGATCCCCGCCGCTCCACCAACTAGCGATCCAAGCGCTCCCAGCAGCGGGAGAATAGGTAGAATTCCACCTCGTTTTGCTATTGGAAGTATTCGATTTCGTAATATTTCCTTCTTTGACGCACTTCGCTTCTTTTTCATGCCCATTCCGATTTTTGTCTTAGCCTTCATAGTTGCCCAAACGGCTGTAGCGGCAGCTCTCTCACCGAAAGTGGAATCTTTCGCGACTATACGTTCTCGCGCCTTGTCAGCGAGTACGTTATCTGCCACGCGACGTTCGACGAGATCGTTGCTTCGAGAATATGCGATATCGTGCTCGCGACACGCCGCATCTAGCGGATTGATACCCCGATCACCTCTGGCCAATCGTGTCCGCAAGCGCGTACCCGGCCAGCAAAACTGGTAGCCGGGGATATGCAGTTCGATAGGAAGCGTGTTAATGGCACGATTTAACAGACTATTACCGATTTTTACTGTTTTCGACGACGCTGACATTCAGCACAGTCTCTAATCAACGGCGCTGGACCGTCGATGTGCGTTTGCTGCCACGGACGATTATAATGTTCCAGGCACCGACGATACTGTCGAACCTCCGGGTCGGCCCTTAT
>NW_022639670.1:101325-101455 GCF_010583005.1 Odontomachus brunneus | reverse complement strand
CGTGAAAAATTTCGATGAAAGAATGCGAGTAGCGTCCGAAAATATCACACGTAAGCACGGGCACTTGCTACCGATTACCATACGCAGTATCGTATGTGGTCCCTCGAATTGTGGTAAGACGAATGTGTTG
>NW_022639670.1:100572-101071 GCF_010583005.1 Odontomachus brunneus | reverse complement strand
GGTACCAATCTGAAACACGTGTACAAAGATCACGTGAACACTGATATGACATACGAAGATTTTTGTGCGCTGTGTCGCGAATGTTGGCAGCAAAAATATGGCTTCGTAGTGATAGACAAGGACAGTTCTATGACCAATGGACGATATCGACGAGGATTTAACGATTTTGCAATACCGTAACGTCACCATTTGTCGTTTGTGCGTTAACGAGGAAACATCGTAATGGTGACGTCAGATTACACAGAAATTAGCGACTCAGAGATTAAAGATGGCGAGATGATGGCGAAGAAAATTGCGAAAGCGAGCGAATTGATCCGTAAGAAATATCGTGCTTTAAAAACCGGTAAGATAGAGGAAGATACTGCGTTGGAAAGACACTTTCGACCTGTTATCGAGCCTCTGAGACAGATTGTGGAACATACAACTCATGTGAAACCTGACGCATCGACCATACTGGGAAATTATGCGTTATCGATCGATGAGAAGAAACCAAAGCGCT
>NW_022639670.1:100485-100562 GCF_010583005.1 Odontomachus brunneus | reverse complement strand
AGATAGAGGAAGATACTGCGTTGGAAAGACACTTTCGACCTGTTATCGAGGTTCTGAGACAGATTGTGGAACATACA
>NW_022639670.1:99498-100004 GCF_010583005.1 Odontomachus brunneus | reverse complement strand
CAGCGACAAACATACCACCATAGACTACGTGTATGGTGTGTATTTCAGCAGTGATGGAACGAAGCTCGGCGATAAAAGTTTCGACGTGGATATCGACGATAATATAATCATTGGTGGTGCAAAGTACACTGGAACATCTGGTCTATACGAGCTAATTTTCAAGAGAATTCCCGACGATGCCGTCTACACGGAGGCTGATAAACATAAATACAAAAGTATATTACAGGCGACGAATGCTCACAGACGCAATCACAATGCGCTACAACCCGTATTGAGTAACAAGGGGTACAAATACAAAAACATAATTGCACCCCTAATGATTGGTACATCGATCAACATGGCGGGCAGAGGTTTAGCCACACAGCGTACCATGATATTAAATGATATTGCGATCGTCTATGTTCACTGGGACGATCCCAACGAGCTGGTGAATCGTTTGCGATTGCTGGAAGCCTCTCGACAAGCTGGCAATAACGCTCACGGTAATGAAATTTTATCGAGGAACA
>NW_022639670.1:98904-99134 GCF_010583005.1 Odontomachus brunneus | reverse complement strand
CGCAAGATACGACGCGTAGCGCAACCGGAAGCCGATAGTGACGCCGTCAATAGACTCTACCCGGAAAGAGGTCTCGCTGCATTGAGAGAGCAACAACAAGAATTTGAAAAGAAACAGGAGGAATTTGAAAAAAACCTGATCAGACTTCATGCTGAAACACGTGCCATATGGGATAAAGTGTTTGCAGCGCGAGAACGCGTTAAATAGATGGAATTTAAAACGATGCGCTC
>NW_022639670.1:98348-98856 GCF_010583005.1 Odontomachus brunneus | reverse complement strand
CTTTGCTAAAGGCTACACGCCCAATTGGACTACTGAGGTGTTTAAGATCGTCAAGGTACAGGCGACCAATCCTGTGACTTATCTGCTCGAAGATTCTCGCGGACAGCCTATAGTCGGAGGTTTCTACGAGTACGAACTTCATCGTGTTGCCAATCCAAACGTGTACATGGTGGAAAAAGTGTTGTGCAGAAAAGGTTATAAGGTTTATGTAAAATGGCTGGGATTCAATAAATTATGCAACTCGTGGATACATAAGTATAATGTGTTGTAAAAATAACTGTTTATTATATGTAATACATAAAATATATTCTATTTACATAAAATATACAATATATGATTTATATTCTATTTACACATAAAATATAAAATTTATTTTCTATTTATAATGGTATTTTATAATGCCCCCATGGTAACGTTTCAGTCGAATCGGGTACGATATACCGTTTGTCATCGTACGGACTTAGAGCAATTTTCGTCTCAGACACTGTGTACACTTCACGCAATTTTC
>NW_022639670.1:96735-98338 GCF_010583005.1 Odontomachus brunneus | reverse complement strand
CACGATACAGAGGATACATGTACTCGTGATGAAATTCATACAAGCAAACCTTTGATATGTCGAGTATGCACATACCCACGTAGATTGGCTTGTTGAATTTCACCTCGAGTTTGCGCAATTCAATGGCGATTAAGTTTTCCGAAAATACACTTCTACTGTGAAAATTTGGTTTTGCGATCATTGCCTCTGTACCGTATCTACCGTCCCAATAAGTTACTAGTTTTACATCGACATGATTTCGAACATTTTCCATCGTTTACCGCTTCGAATACCGCATTGTTCATCAATTTGTACAAATTTTTCTCAAAATCATTAGTTGCACGCGTTCTAAATTGCGTGTTTAATTCGATATAACTGCGGAGCCAGGGAGATTGAGCGAATTGGAGCACGCGGTGAATCTTTGTAATACGAAGACCGTGGCGCGTGCACTGCTGCAGGTTGCGGTAGTGGATAATATAACGCTGCTTATCGTATAACGTCGCGAGAAGTTTCTCCTGACGCTTGCCGGGTGGCTTATCGCGCATAGGACAAAACGGTAGGTCAGTGTGCACATCGTGCAAATTTTGCGGATACTCCAAGTCGACCTCGAGAATGTATCCTGTGGGCGAATCGTCAGCGACTGAGAATACGTCAAAGTTTGACACGTTGTCGATCCATCGAAACTCGGCGTAAGGCAATGGTTGACACATTGCCCATCCATACAAATTATTTACGTCAAAGTACATTAAGTATGATGATGGTTTCGACGGGTCGTAAGATTGCATGTACTTGTTATTGGCGTGTGCGTATCTATCCGAACATTGACTCAGGCCGCCACGTATACCGCGTTCGATGAACATGATCATATCAATATCGGTGAGCAATTCGAAATTTATGCCGGTATGTTTCAACATTGCATCCCACGTAAATCCAGGCAGAGTATAATAATGCGCGGGATCGAGTCCATAACTTGTAATGCAGCTGTCGCGGAAATTTTCAAAAATATCTGCCAATAACAAGACATCAGTCTTTAAATACAAGTCGCTGTATTCGCCCAAGGTTCGAGTGGAGAACCGCTTCCAGATCTCCGCGGCGTGCGCGTAATCGCTCTCGGATACTGTATCACCCGTCAACGAACTGTAAAACGATTCTCGCGGTGATAAACATGTGTCCTGCAGCTTGTCCATGCTATCCACGTATTCGTACGGAAAGACACCCTTTCGCGTCAATAAATTAAATTCTTCGGCGGATAATTTTGGAAATTCCGACCGTACAATTTTCAACTTGTCTTTAGTGAGAAAGGATGCCAATTTGTCGAGACTACTGCTGAGAAATTTGCACGAATCGATGAAACGCAATTTTACAATATTTTTGTATTTATCTGCCGTATCTTGAACATTCTTTGTAAACGAAATGTATTTTTCTTTTGTTATCGGTAGCACATCGATTGAACCTTCAAATGCATTTGCTATTTCCTTGATGATAAAATGTGAATCGTAGCCGGATAAATTATAGAAAACGATTGGAATGTAATATGAATTTTTGTAATTTAAATTGCAATTTGAATGTGCTGGACCTAGGTAGCGACCGGTGAAGTGACAATGATCGCGTACACGCGTATCGT
>NW_022639670.1:96110-96191 GCF_010583005.1 Odontomachus brunneus | reverse complement strand
TCATGGTTATATGAAAATACACACATTGTTAATACAAAATATAGAAATTTTGTAAAAATTCTTCGAGAGCAAAATATTACT
>NW_022639670.1:95859-96100 GCF_010583005.1 Odontomachus brunneus | reverse complement strand
CTCACGAGCCTGGATAAGTCTTTGATCCAGGCGAAGTGTCCCATGTTGTGATCTCAAGGATCCGAAATGTGTAGCAAGTTGACATGCTTTTTCCTCTTTTCGTCGCTGAGACGTATTGGAACAATGGCTTCGTTATTTTCTCCTATGATGCCGTATACATTGATGGATATATCATTTAATAGTTCAAATCTTGTAATTTGATTAATTTTCACGGGAAACTCAATGCCTTGAAGATTGAGCA
>NW_022639670.1:95166-95849 GCF_010583005.1 Odontomachus brunneus | reverse complement strand
CGCATCTAATTGTCGAATGCATACGTTTGCAGAATATTAGAGTTTGCAGCTGTGACTAAAAAATCACGTTGCAAAATTCGCAGGGCGGCGCGGGCGGCGCGGGCGACGCGGGCGGAGTGGACGGCGCAAAACCCGCCGCGAAAACCGCCGCAAAATCCGCCGCGGAATCCGCCGCAAAATCCGCCGCGGAAACCGCCGCAAAATCCGCCGCGGAAACCGCCGCGAAAAAACCGCCGCAGATCGGTAAAATGATCTATCGAAAGTAGATAGAAAATATTATATAATATCGGTAATTACCGATCATCGATATTATGTAAATATGACAGTAAAATTATGTAAAAATATATATGTAATGATAAAAATTAAATGTTGGTATATAATATCGGTAATAAATTACCGATCGTTGGTATTATCGGTATTGTGTAATTATATGTTGGTAAAAAATTATATGTTGGTAAAAATTATGTAATTAAATGTTATATAATATCGGTAAAAATTACCGACCGTCGGTAACATCGGTATGCCTTCCCCAATTACCGACCGATGATAATCCTTCCTCCCCCTCCTCCGCGATGACGTCATACCCCCCGTGACGTCATAACCCCCCCGTGACGTCATACCCTCCCCCGTGACGTCATACCCTCGTGACGTCATACCTCCCGCCCGCGGTACACCCCCGTCCC
>NW_022639670.1:95045-95156 GCF_010583005.1 Odontomachus brunneus | reverse complement strand
GCCGTATCAGAGATTTGTTAAATGATTTGATAAAATATATTTGTACAGTAGAAGTAGATGAAAATTAGGTGTCTCATTTATATTATTATTATTATGCACTGCTTTCGGTTA
>NW_022639670.1:94152-95035 GCF_010583005.1 Odontomachus brunneus | reverse complement strand
CTCACCCCTTCTCGGAGGACCTGAGTTAGAACCGGCCTATAATACCTACTTACTTCCAACGAGAAGCTGGAGAGTCACGCGGTAGACTGTCAAAAAATTAACGACTGCGGCATCATTCTGCCCAGCGAAGACAATAAATAGTTGAGTTTTAGCAATCACAGCAGGAAGGAGCGAGTTCCCTTTGTTATATACGCCGACCTGGAGTGTACAATGGAGAAGATGGCAAGGGATGGGGAGGATCGCAATTTGTACATATACTAACATTAGAGGGTATTTAGTATAGCATATTACATACGTTGCTCGTACGATGATTCATTATCCGAATTTCAAAGTCGCGATATTGACTGCGTGTCATGGTTCGTCGGGCAACTCGAAGAAATAGCACACTGCGTAAAAGTAATATTATCATCCAATGTCTCCATGGAAATGTTGAAAGAACAGTGGGCGACATTTCGCAACGCAACACAATGTCACGTGTGTGAGAAATCATTCACAGCAGAGGATACGCGCGTACGCGATCATTGTCACTGTCGCGGTCGCTACCGAGGTTCAGCGCATTCAAATTGCAACTTAAATTACAAAAATTCATATTACATTCCAATCGTTTTCCACAATTTATCCGGATACGATTCACATTTCATCATCAAGGAAATAGCAAATGCATTTGAAGGTTTAATCGATGTACTACCGATAATAAAAGAAAAATACATTTCGTTTACAAAAAACATTCAAGATATGGCAGATAAATACAAAAATGTTGTAAAATTGCGTTTCGTCGATTCGTGCAAATTTCTCAGCAGTAGTCTCGACAAATTGGCATCCTTTCTCACTAAAGACAAGTTGAAAATTGTACGGTCAGAATTCCCAAAATTCCGTCGAAGAA
>NW_022639670.1:93731-94142 GCF_010583005.1 Odontomachus brunneus | reverse complement strand
TTGTAAAATTGCGTTTCATCGATTCGTGCAAATTTCTCAGCAGTAGTCTCGACAAATTGGCATCCTTTCTCACTAAAGACAAGTTGAAAATTGTACGGTCAGAATTCCCAAAATTCCGTCGAAGAATTTAATTTATTGACGCGGAAGGGTGTTTTTCCGTACGCATACGTGGATTGCGTGGACAAGCTGCAAGACCCGTGCTTACCGCCGCGAGAATCGTTTTACAGTTCGTTGACGGGTGATACAGTATCCGAGAGCGATTACGCGCACGCCGCGGAGATCTGGAAGCGGTTCTCCACTCGAACCTTGAGCGAATACAGCAACTTGTATTTAAAGACTGATGTCTTGTTATTGGCAGATATTTTTGAAAATTTCCGCGACAGCTGCATCACAAGTTATGGACTCGATCCC
>NW_022639670.1:86096-93721 GCF_010583005.1 Odontomachus brunneus | reverse complement strand
ACACATGTTTACCGCCGCGAGAATCGTTTTACAGTTCGTTGACGGGTGATACAGTATCCGAGAGCGATTACGCGCACGCCGCGGAGATCTGGAAGCGGTTCTGCACTCAAACCTTGAGCGAATACAGCAACTTGTATTTAAAGACTGATGTCTTGTTATTGGCAGATATTTTTGAAAATTTCCGCGACAGCTGCATCACAAGTTATGGACTCGATCCCGCACATTATTATACTCTGCCAGGATTTACATGGGATGCAATGTTGAAACATATCGGCATAAATTTCGAACTGCTCACCTATATTGATATGATTATATTTATCGAACGCGGTGACCTGAGTCAATGTTCGGATAGATACGCACACGCCAATAACAAGTACATGCAATCTTACGACCCGTCGAAACCATCATCATACTTAATGTACTTTGACGTAAATAATTTGTATGGATGGGCAATGTGTCAACCATTGCCTTACGCCGAGTTTCGATGGATCGACATCGTGTCAAACTTTGACGTATTCTCAGTCGCTGACGATTCGCCCACAGGATACATTCTCGAGGTCGACTTGGAGTATCCGCAAAATTTGCACGATGTGCACACTGACCTACTGTTTTGTCCTATGCGCGATAAGCCACCCGGCAAACGTCAGGAGAAACTTCTCGCGACGCTATACGATAAGCAGCGTTATATTATCCACTACCGCAACCTGCAGCAGTGCACGTGCCACGATCTTCGTATTTCAAAGATTCACCGCGTGCTCCAAATCGCTCAATCTCCTTGGCTCCGCAGTTATATCGAATTAAACACGCAATTTAGAACGGGTGTAACTAATGATTTTGAGAAAAATTTGTACAAATTGATGAACAATGCGGTATTCGATGCGGTAAACGATGGAAAATGTTCGAAATCATGTCGATGTAAAACTAGTATCTTATTGGGACGGTAGATACGGTACAGAGGCAATGATCGCAAAACTAAATTTTCACATTAAAGTATATTTTCGGAAAAATTAATCGCGATTGAATTGCGCAAACTCGAGGTGAAATTCAACAAGCCAATCTACGTGGGTATGTGCATACTCGACATATCAAAGGTTTGCTTGTATGAATTTCATTACGAGTACATGTATCCTCTGTATCGCGACAAATGTAAAATAATATACACAGGCACAGACAGTCTCATTTACAATATCGAATGCGATGATATGTACAAACACATGAAATGCGGTATTGCGGTATTGCGGTAAGGTTTGATACGAGCGATTATCCTGCTACAACGCGTACGATATATCGCTTGTAAATAAGAAGGTGCCTGGTTTAATGAAAGATGAAAACAACGATCATGACTGAATTTATCGGACTTAGAGCAAAGATGTACGCGTTGCGAGTGGATAGCAAGAAAGACACGAAAAAGGCCAAAGGTGTCTAAAGTAATGTCGTAGCGCGAACGATATCTTTCGATGATTACGCACAGTGTTTGCGAGATGAAATTGAAACGACTCGCCGTCAATCGTGCATACGATCAGAATTGCATACGATTCAAATTGCAATTGAAGTGTATACAGTGTCTGAAGCAAAAATTGTTCTAAGTCCGCACGATGACAAACGGTATATCGTACCCGATTCGACTGAAACGTTACCATGGGGGCATTACAAAATACCATTATAAATAGAAAATAAATTGTATATTTTATGCGTAAATAGAATATATTGTATATTTTATATATTACATATAATTGTAAATAAAATTATTATTACTAATATAATCGATAAATGTAACATTATAATAAAATTTATTATACATATCAAAGGTTAAACAATCCTTTTTGGCGCTGACACCACCACTAATTAAATATTTTTAGTATATTTTGTAACGCACAGTGTTTTGAATGATTTTTACACCGTAAAATGTTGGTTGCATCCAGCTTGTCCAATAACGCCATATCCTCCTAATCCGCATCCAGAGTCTCAACGATCACCTTGCCCCTCACATCATCATCGAGGAGATTCATCAGCCATTTTCGCTTCTCGTATCCTTTGACATAGACGAGTTTGGATTTTTCGCTGGTTTCGCTGATTACGGCGTCTGTGATCAAACGTTTCGCTTTGTTGTACGGGACGATTCCATCATTCCACTGCAGACCATGATGATTAGCTGTCAACCATGCTGCTTTCGATTTGTCAACTCTCGTGAGAAGATGCCATGGCATAGGACACGCAAAAACATATTGGGAGAGAACAGTTCCATTTCTAAGCATCGCTATCTCTTTTACGTGAAACCGCATTTCAACCGTGAATCCTTGCCGGTCCACAAATATAGGCATGTTCATTTTTATGTGATTTTGCGCACAATGTTGGTCAGGAGACTGTACTCCACATTGCGATCGTGCAGAATGAGGCAGTAAGTTGTGGTATCCATCAGTATATACTCCTTGCAGTCGAATTCAATTCTTACATCGACAGTGGCACTCTTGATGGATTCGTTTTGTCGCGAGCAATCAATGACCACACACGGACAATGAGTAAGAAATTATTTGGGATTAAACAACACATTGCCGTTGTCACATCCGTAATATGATTTGTGAAAACGTGTGTACATATCGTACAGAACGGCATATTTCTGTTTATCGAAATCCAAATTCATATCGTTGTACGGATAAAATTTCGAGTTGAGATAGAGTTTCACGTTAGTCAGCTTACAGTGGTCGAATATGGCAACATTACCAGTGAGATAATTCTTTCGACCAGTCTGCAGAGCAAAGATGACGTAACGCGGCTTCTCCAGCTGAGTCGCGGTCTTGACAGCCTACGAATGCTTGGTCGTACTCTGTAGGAGTGGAAATTCGTACAAATCCCACGAGTAAAAACTCATGCTCAAATATCGACAGCTTTCCAGAGTTCGCAACATAGACAGTTTGTTTACATCTTTCAGCATAACGTGAGACATTCGCCATTGTATTTTGAACAAATCAATCTTTGGATCAGAGTTTGCATGTCCCAACATCACGCAATTATAATCGTTGCGTGAACGATCAAGATCAATTCGTGACAAGCATTAATTACGATTCGTTTGTAGTCCTCACAAAAGCAATGTGTTGAGCGGGACCCAATAATTAAAGTATTCTGCTAACATGATCCTCGAGAGATCCCAACCAACGTTCTTCAACAATAAATTTCTGGCACGAGATAGTCTTTGAGCGTGCATGTTACTCCAACGTTTCTGCAGCGGTCAACCTTCACACCATTGAGTTCGTATCGAATTTCATTGACAGAAAGGCCGCGCAATTATTTGTCAACATTTCAATTGCCTAGTTATCGCCTTCTATCTTCGTTTGCATAAACCTCGATATAGAGAAAACTCTCATATGGTAACGTGTACAAATTCTGCTGTATCGGTATTCGTATCTCGTCACTGTGTCCAAAAGATGTATTGTACGTACGGATTGTACGTGTGAAACTCGATTTTGACGATGCGATCGTCAAAGATCGGCTCACCCCCAATGTTCAAAATGTCAACCATCTTCACGTATTTTTTCGCACAATGAATCCCAAAGATCTTAAAAATGCAATGTTGGCTGCGCTAAGTTTCTTATTTTTCTTGACGCAGTCGTTTATAATCGTCCTCTTGGTGGGAAAAATGTCGCTCACGTATTTAGCCTGATTCTCTTCATTCAATACGAGCATCTCAGGTGTCCTATTGCCGCCGCCGCCGCATGTGTAACCTGACGATTATCTCTTCTCCGCGGAAATCAAACAATTGACCGTGTTGATTCATAACATGTATCATCAAATCCGATACGCTCCGTGCAAAGATCGAAAGATAAATGATCTGTGCCAGCGTTTCCTATATTTTATATCCTGGTGGTACATTAAGCGAAAACTCGTGTATGGTGTGCACACATCTGTCGTTGCTGTACGCACCGGTAGTCATATTACATTTTACGTGAATAATATTTACACCCGTAATGTTGATTGTCACGTTCGATTTGTACCATTGTCGTGGCTGCAAAATGCGATCTGAAGAAAATCCCAGTAGCGATGCAATGGTATTTGGTTTGTTAAAGTTTATCCGGTAAACACACTGGATTTCACACTTCATTGTATTCTCATTGGCGCAAATAACTATGAGATCATCATCATTGGTAGTGATCGGTTTGATGGTTTCCGACATCGCACGTACCGTACGTTTTAGATATCGGTATATGGCATACAATTCGTACGATCCCTCAGGAATTATAATTTCCTTGTCGTCCTCATCAAAGTAAAATTTATTATTCGACGCATTTACATTCGGTATCGTATTATAGGTTTCAAAGGCAGTCAAACCGAGTTCAGATCTATAGTTGGAAAGTAGCTTCCCGCGAGAGTGCTACTCTTGCTGGTGAGTGGAAATGTCAGCAACATCTTTGTCAGAGACCAAAACGGTTACTGGACACCGATCGCAGAACGTTGGACCTTAAATCGTCTGCAGGAAACATAGACACTGTTGTCCGCAAATGCTCTCATTGTAACGTTGATAAGACGTACGATTGTACTCAATTGTATTATTCTCGAGATATCGCACCAATTCGCTCGACGGTCGAAGATTACCAAATCTATCGAAATATATCACGCGATCGCCTCTTTTCGCGTAGTCTACCCAATGAGTACCGCGCTTCTCAACGTTATCCAAATTTACGATGCCGCTCACGTTTACGCGCAGCGATGTAGGCAGTACGTTGCGCATGAAAACGCCCCTGAAGAATGGAATACGCATACGTTTCGCCAATTGTTTTAATTGTACATTGATGGTGACGCCCGTAGGCATTTTTAGCATTTTTTCGACGTTTTTTTCCTCTTATAACACCTTTTCCTCGTTTGTATGGTGCACAATAAATTCCACGACTTTCCATGCTGCGATTATGACGTTGCATCTCCTGCAGTTGACGCTGCGCAGCCTTGGTATAGTTTAAAGCCTTTGCGATCCCCGCCGCTTCACCAACTAGCGATCCAAGCGCTCCCAGCAGCTGGAGAATAGGCAGGATTCCACCTCGTTTTGCTATTGGAAGTATCCGATTTCGTAATATTTTTTTCTTCGACGTGTTTCGCTTCTTTTTCATACCCATTCCGATTTTTGTCTTCGCCTTCATAGCTGCCCAAACGACTGTAGCGGCGGCTCTCTCACCGAGAGTGGAATCTCTCACGTATATACGTTCTCGCGCCTTGTCAGCGAGTACGTTATCTGCCACGTGACGTTCGACGAGATCGTTGCTTCGAGAATACGCGATATCGTGCTCGCGACACGCCACATCCAGCGGATTGATATCTCGATCACCTTTGGCCAATTGCGTCCGCAAGCGTGTACCCGGCCCGCAAAACTGGTAGCCGGGGATATGCAGTTCGATAGGAAGCGCATTAATCGCATTTAATAGATCGTTGCCGATTTTTACTGTTTTCGACGACGACATTCACCACAAGTTCTAATTAACGGTGCTGGATCGTCGAAGTTTGTTTGCTGCCACGGACGATTATAATGTTCCAGGCACCGACGATACTGTCGAACCTCCGAGTCAGCTCTTATATGTTCCGGGATTCTGTCCCATAAAACGTCAATATGCTTCGAAAACTCGCTTAATAGCACAACTTTTGATATATATTTCAACTGTTCGGAAGTTAGGTCTCGAATATCATGAGTATCCGACAGTAGGAGAAACATTTTGGAGATTGAACGGATTCGATTCGGCGCCCCCCTATAAATAGTTGTCGCGTGCCAATGAAGCATTTTTAAGCGACATGAGGTTCATACGACAACCGGCACCAATACGCGTGACAAATTTTGATGATAGAATGCGAGTAGCGTCCGAAAATGTCATACGTAAGCATGGTCACTTACTACCGATTACCATACGCGGTATTGTATGTGGCTTCTCGAAATGTGGTAAGACGAATGTGTTAGTGAGCCTGCTGGAGAGCCCACACGGCCTGCGTTTCGAGAACCTGTACGTGTACTCGAAATCACTGCAGCAGCCGAAATATCGCTACTTGGAGAATTTGTTTGCATCAGACGAAATTGGCTTTTTTACATTTTCCAATAACATCGATGTCGTTCCGCCGAGCGAAGCGCTGCCAAATTCCATTTTTGTTTTTGACGATGTGTGATAAACAAGATACGATAAGAGAATACTTTGCTATCGGTCGTCACTCGAACGTTAACTGTTTCTATCTCTGTCAGACGTACGCAAAGAACGTACGCAAAGACGTACCTAAGCATCTTATACGGGATATTGCGAATCTGCTGATTCTTTTTAAGCAGGATGGTATTAATCTGAAACGCGTGTACAAAGATCACGTGAACACTGATATAACGTACGAAGATTTTTGTGCGTTGTGTCGTGAATGTTGGCGACATAAATATGGTTTCGTAGTGATAGACAAAGACAGTTCTATAACTGATGAACGATATCGGTGGGGATTTAACGATTTTGCAATACCGTAACGGGACCATTTGCCGTTTGCGCGTCAACGAGGAAACGTCTAACACATCATAATGGCGACGTCAGATTACACAGAGATTAGTGACTCAGAGATTAAAGATGACGAGAAGATGGCGGAAGAAATTGCGAAAACAAGCGAATTGATCCGTAAGAAATATCGAGCTTTGAAAACCGGTAAGATAGAGGAAGATACTGCGTTGGAAAGTACTGCGTACTTTTGACCTGTTATGGAGCCTCTGAGGCAGATTGTGGAACATGCCACTCATATGAAACCTGACGCATCAACCATACTGGGAAACGATGCGTTATCGATCGAAGAGAAGAAACCAAAGTACAGAGCCAAACGCTTACTTGTCGCCTCTACACCGATCTACCAGAAGCGGAGAAAATCAAACGTCACGACGGATTCTCCTACGGTAACTTCCACGCAAATAAACAACTTGCATCGTACGCAATTGCGCGAAATGCTACCACCACGCGTTACTCTGACCACCAATAATGAAGATGTTTTCGAGACCACTGGCGATTCACTCGTAACATTGATTAGACGTTAGTTGCAAACGTCCGAGGACAGGAAACTTTGCGCGCCCATTTTGGTCCACTGGCGCAAAAATACATGGGAGTAGTTTTAAGCAGCGATAAACATACCACCATAGACTACGTGTACGGTGTGTATTTCAGCAGTGATAGAACGAAGCTCGGCGATAAAAGTTTCGACGTGGATATTGACGATAATATAATCATTGGCGGTGTAAAGTACGCGGGAACGGGAACGGGAGCGGTGCACTTGGACACAGTACAATTGGACACGTTGCAAATGGACACGTTGCAAATGGACACTTTGCAAATGGACAAGTTGCAAATGGACACGGCATTTGATACACAGTTCAATTGGACACGGTGCGTTTGGACACGAAAGAAAATGCACGTCGTTCAGTTACACACCGTTCATTTGAACACCGTTCAGTTGGACACCGTTTACTTGGACACAGTTCAGTTGGACACCGTTCAAGTGCCCACAGTTCACTTGGACACCGAAGGATGCTCACTGTTCACTTGCACACTGTTCACTTGGACACCGTTCACTTGGACACCATTCACTTGGACACCGTTCAATTGGACACCGGTCATTTGGACACCGATCATTTGGACACC
>NW_022639670.1:85333-86086 GCF_010583005.1 Odontomachus brunneus | reverse complement strand
TTGGACACCGTTCAATCGCCCACTGTTCACTTGGACACAGAAGGATGCGCACTGTTCATTTGGACACCGTTCACTTGGACATCGTCCAGTTGTCTGCTGTTCATTTGGACACAGAATGATGTGCACCGTTTATTTTATCATCATTTAATTATGTATCGTTTGTTTATGCAATGGATATGCAACTGATGAGAAATAAAAAATAGTTTTGTAGAAAATATTTGTGTTTTTATTTCGTTTTTATCACATCCAACCACAACGCCATATGCCTAGAGATATTCTAGAGACTCTATAAACAACGACATATGATTGGATGTGTCCGTTTGTCAATGTGCGCATCTGGGACTCACTGCGATTTTCGTACTACTATTTGTGATGTAGAGTGTAAATTGTGGTTTTGATAATTATTTAGTTTAGCGGCAACACCTCCGATTTCGATGAAAATAGACTCAATCGACACGTTTTTGTATGCCAAACAACTTTTTCCTCTGACAAAATCGTCGCTCTCTACTGCGAAGCGAGATATTAATAGACAAAGTTGAGGGCGTGTTAGGTTAGAAAATCTATCATATCATTTATCTCTAGTTATGTAACTGGGGGGCTTCGTCTCCCAGACCTCCCTATCACGGGGGGTGGGGACTATAGTCTCTTATGCTTAAACTAAAATGTGAATTTCTCACAAAAGATTACAGCCCCCACCCCCTGTGATAGGGGGGTCTGTGGTGCGAAGCCCCCCAGTTACATAGCTAGAAATAG
>NW_022639670.1:85012-85323 GCF_010583005.1 Odontomachus brunneus | reverse complement strand
CTTCGTCTCCCAGACCTCCCTATCACGGGGGGTGGGGACTATAGTCTCTTATGCTTAAACTAAAATGTGAATTTCTCACAAAAGATTACAGCCCCCACCCCCTGTGATAGGGGGGTCTGTGGTGCGAAGCCCCCCAGTTACATAGCTAGAAATAGATGTGTTACGTCGGGATGTTACGTCCTGGTAGAGAACGCAACACGACGTAAGGCCTCGATCGTACTAGCAGGTCGAGTTACGAGTCAGCAACCAGAAGGATCGCTTTACGCGTGTACCGAGGTACGACGAGTGGTCCTTTTTTGATCAGAGAACGG
>NW_022639670.1:78055-85002 GCF_010583005.1 Odontomachus brunneus | reverse complement strand
GTACGACGAGTGGTCCTTTTTCGATCAGAGAACTGAATCTCTTTATCGCGGACGGACCGAGAGCGGATAAGAGAAATGAAGGGAGAAAAGGGAAGGATTCGAAAAGAAATTGTGATATAATTTGAATTAAAATTTAGATAATTCTTAACGATTACATTTATTTTCCTCGCGGGGTTGTTACAATTTTTATTAACTACTAGCACGGAGACAAAGTACGCGCGTGTGTTTGTGTGTGTGTGTGTGTGGACTTCTGGGTGAGGGTGAGCATTAATGCTCAGGATCATTGGGAGGTAAAGTAGGTGAAAAGTAGGTCGTGGGGGAAGATGGAGGAATAGGTGGAGGTGCTGGACGAGGAGGCAGATTTTGAGAAGGAAAAAAGGAAAACCGCCAAGTGAGGTGGGAAGGGTGGTAGATTTTGCTGATCCAGGAGTCTAGGTAGCAACCTGTGCGTAATCCGGGACAAATACTGTACGCGAGCTACCCGGAGTTAAAGTTTTGATATTGAGGGGAAGAAAACAAAACGATAACTTACTGTTGATGTGCGATTTGGAGGAGAGAGTAATTGTTGCTGGATTTCTCAATCGGGCCCCCTTCGATCCTCGTCTGAATGAAACCTGGTATTTGTGTGTGAGGGTTGCGGACGATCGCACGATGAATACAGCAATAAGCACAGAGAGTTAAGTAACTGAACTCTTAGGGTACTTGGATTTTTCCTTAGTGGTAGTAGAAGTATAAGAGACCCGAGGTGCGCGGAGTCGCGGTTATATACGATATCAACTGGAAATGGTTTGGTAGGGAAGATGTGGAAATTTGGGGGTTCCTAGATTGTTGGATTCGTCAGAGAAAATGGTATGGGGGACTGTTGTATCCAGTAGTAAGTAAGTAGACAGTGTTAAGGAAATCTTCTTGGCTGGGGTTGTGGGTGGAGAAAATCATACATTTCAAAAGAGAAGGTTATTGGAGGGTTTTTAAGGTGGTGAGGGAACCAGCAGATGACGCGGAACCGGATAACGTAAGTTAGAAAATGTAACGGACATAATTTTTTGTTATCCAGCGGTTCCTTTGATCCCAAGGATAAGGTCCGGCGAAGTTTACTTTGCGGATTAAGGAGTTTTAGTGCTGTATTTCCCAGGGTTATTTCGGAATTTTAGTCGGAATTTTTATTGGGGAAAGACAAGAAAAACGGTCTTACGATTCGGAATTGTTTGTTGTTTCCCGACAGAGGAGGCAAAGATAGAGTGCATGACTCATGTCTGTGCAGGACGTAACAGATGATATGACAGATTTTCTAACCTAATACGCCCTCAACTTTGTCTATTAATATCTCACTTCGCAGAAAAAAGAGCGACGATTTTGTCAGAGGAAAAAGTTGTTTGTCATGCAAAAACGCGTCGATTGAGTCTATTTTCATCGAAATCGGAGGTGTTGCCGCTAAACTAAATAATTATCAAAACCACAATTTACACTCTACATCACAAATAGTAGTACGAAAATCGGAGTGAGTCTCAGATGCGCACATTGACAAACGGACACATCCAATCATATGTCGTTATTTATAGAGTCTCTAGAATATCTCTAGGCATATGGCGTTGTGGTTGGATGTGATAAAAACGAAATAAAAACACAAATATTTTCTACAAAACTATTTTTTATTTATCATTAGTTGCATATCCATTGCATAAACAAACGATACATAATTAAATGATGATAAAATAAACGGTGCACATCATTCTGTGTCCAAATAAACAGCAAGCAACTGAACGATGTCCAAGTGAACGGTGTCCAAATGAACAGTGCGCATCCTTCTGTGTCCAAGTGAACAGTGGACGATTGAACGGTGTCCAAATGAACGGTGTCCAAGTGAACTGTGTCCAAATGAATGGTGTCCAAGTGAACAGTGTCCAAATGAACGGTGTCCAAGTGAACAGTGCGCATTTTTCTGTATCCAAGTAAACAGACAAGCAATTCCACGGTGTCCAAGTGAACGGTGTACAAATGAACAACACGCATCGTTCTGTGTCCAAGTGAACAGTGGGCAAGTGAATGGTGTCGAAGTGAAAGGTGTCCAAATGAGCGGTGTCCAAGTGAACGGTGTCCAAGTGAACAGTGAGCATCCTTCTGTGTCCAAGTGAACAGTGGGCACTTAAACTGTGTCCAACTGAACGGTGTCCAAATGAACGGTGTGTAACTGAACGTCGTGCATTTTCTTTCGTGTCCAAAAACAACGGTGCCCAAAAGTTTCGTATCCAAACGCACCGTGTCCAATTGAACCGTGTGTCAAGTGCCGTGTTCATTTGCACCGTGTCCATTTGCAACGTGTCCAATTGTACTGTGTCCAACTGAATGCCGCTCCGCGGGAACACCTAGTCTAGACGAGCTGATTTTCAAGAGAATTCCCGACGATGCCTTCTACACGGTGGCCGATAAACAAAAGTATATTACTGGCGACGAATGCTCACAGGCGCAATTACAACGCGCTACAACTCGTATTGAGTAACAGGGGGTACAAATAAAAAAACATAATCGCACCTCTGATGGTTGGTACATCGATCAACATGGTGGGCAGAGGTTTAACCATACCGCATACCATGATACTGAACAATAATGCGATCGACTCTGTTCACTGAGACGATCCCAACGAGCTGGTGAATCGTGTGCGATTGCTGGAAGCCTCCCGACAAGCTGGCAATAATGCTCACGGCAATGAAATTCTATCCATTATTGAGGAACTTTGAAAGGCGGGTCTTGTTATAAATTAAATCGCACATCGATGATGCGTGTTGTTCGCATCGAAATGTCGATCAATAAGTTTAGTGTTTTGTTCCAAAAGAGAGGACCGCCGATGATGGATTATTACACGTGGAGGGGAGTACGTACGCGATAACACTCTGTGCATGGTCGCCTCCGACTTCGATGCGAGATCGCGCAAGATACAACGTGTAGCGTAACCGGAAGCCGACAGTGATGCGGTCAATAGACTACACGTGGAAAGAGGTCTTGATACATTGAGAGAGAAACAGCAAGAATTTGAAAAGAAAGAGGAGGAATTTGAGGAAAACCTGATCAGACTTCATGCTGAAACACGTGCCATATGGGAGAAAGTGTTTACAGCGCGAAAACGCATTGAATAGGTGGAATTTAAAACGATGCGCTCACAGTTTCTTCACTTGTGATGAGACGACCTTAGCGATCAAACATGCGGAAAACTGGTGAAGAGGGGAAACAACACAGCCTCGAAAAGTAACGATTGGTGGAGGAATTGCATGCTCCTGCGAGAAGACATTTTCCTCGTAGACGCGTCATTGTGCGCGGATACAATGATCTGTGGCAGGCCGATGTAGTAGAGATGCGTCCGTTGTTACGTCCACGATAAATAACTATATAGGGAAATTTGAAAGTAGTGAAATCAGTGACTTACGTGGATGGTCAACAAAGTGATGACTCCGCTTTTGGGTGACTCTGCTTTTCACCGAGTTTACTCTGGGTCTCCGGAGTCTGGCGAAACAATCGATGAATCTGGCGAGAAATCAGCGCTGCTCGTTCTGAGTGAGTCCCAGATGCGCGCATTGACAAACAGACACATCCAATCTTATGTCGTTGTTTATAGAATAGAATATCTCTAATCATACGGCGTTGTGGTTGGCTGTGTCTGTTTGTCAATGTGCGCATTTGGGACCCTCCCTTCGTTCTCCTGGCTCGGTCTTGAATGTTCCGGCGCTGCGAGAGATGATGCGGCCCGCGTTTCCGAATTTCGATTTCGCAACGTTCGAAAAATGAAGGGTAGGCAAAAGTAATTGTAACAAAGTCGGATTTTACGACTAATATATTCCAAATAATTACACGAGAATTACCAGAGACTAATTATGAGAAGAAAAAATCGCCTTCTTAACAAATGCGCGCGTTTTTATATGTCACTTTGTCGCTGAGAGTCGTTTCCTGATTGGCTGATGGAGTCATGGAGATGGAAGAGATTCATCTCATCGGTATGATGTCACCGCGCCGATATCGCCGCGTCAGTCCTGAGTGGTGTTTGGATTCAGTTTTCATGCTCCTATTTATGTTAGCAGCGGGACGCCTTATCGCATTGAGAGATTACGGTTTCTCTTGTCTACAGTTGATCCATCGATTTTAAGATTCTCTAACGACATGCAGTGTTCAGCGTTATAATTTTAATTATAATATTTAACGTGCGCGAATATACATATGTGCACGTACTTACGTCTAATAATAGGTATAAAATATCTTGTGATGTCTGAAATCAGACAAGTCGGCCTCCGATCTATATTAATATATTATTAATGTTTCAAAATAAGTCCGGACGTTATACCTAGACCTTTGCGCCGCCGTTTGTCGCTGCCGCCGCCGATTCCGAATTATTATCCGCCGATTCCGCCACCGCCGATTTTGAAATTTTCGCCGAACGCCGCCGCCGCCGCCGCCGAAAATTAAAACGGCGTGCCGAAACGGCGTGCTGCTATAGGTGTTCTATCAATGTTCTATATACATTGGTTGAAGTATATTATATTGTATAAAAGTCTTCACACACAGAATTCCGTAACGACATAAGACGTAACCGTAAGGAAATCGATCAATCATAATTGAGTGTGCATTCCCACTTGGATGCATTCAAGTTGCATACTCAATTGTGATTTCCTTACGATTACGTCTTATGTCGTTACGAAATTCTGTGTATAAAGGCCTTTAATCATGAAAAACAGAAGAACGTGATTCATAATCTTACGGGATTCTTGGGCTATAGAAAGCAATAGTAACATACAACGTGCATAATCTGCTTTTAAGCGGTATCTTCCGCAAGTGAAAAGAAGTGCAAAATTAGTGCGTTCATGAATTTTGCATGTTTTTGTTTATATATGATTTTTGTGTTTTCTTTCTCTCAGAGGAATTTATTACACAGTTTAATACCTATATTCCACAGAATATATTTTTTTGATAGTCATGTAAAAAAGATCTCTATCTCTCTTAAAATGTGTCGAAAAAAAACGTGTCAACAAAAAGGTAGAGTGTATACGTATATGTTTTGCGACACTTTGTCCTTATGGACTTACGACGGACAGCCGTCTGCCCGCCTCGTCGACAAAATACCGCGATCCCCGGATTTCGTTGCGGACTCGCTAACTGTAGTTGGGCGCCAGGTGCGGTAAGGCCGCACCTCCTCACCAACAATTATTCGCTAAAAATTACTACTAGGTAATCGTCCGTCTTCGAGATCGCGGGGAGGGGCGGGACCGGTAGCTCTCTGTTAATTTAAGTCGGAGTAGGGATGGGTTTGATCAAGGTAGATGGAAGTCGAGGAAAAGAATACCCATGCGTTCGGTATAGCTATTTATTACGTCGATATAACGCAATACAAGTGTCCGATACGGTCTATCGCTGGTTCCGATATGCTCTCCCGATATATTCCCCTAGTGGGGGATCTCCTCGCGTTCCACGCGACCACTCGGCAGGCGGTAGGTTACGAGCGACAAACTTTCGTTAAGACGATTATGAACAACAAACGAATGGGAGGTCTTACAATGAGTCGGACTCCTCCTCGCCGGTCCTCCGGGTCGATCGTTTCGCCTGCCGCTCGTCGGAAGTAAGCCCTCGCTACGTCACGCCAAGGAGAGTACGGCACCTCAATCAGTAGGGTCGCGTCCGCTCAACAACGATAATTCCGAAAAAATTCGAGAACAGCGATATACGGTAATAGAGTGTCTGTTCTCGTTAACCGCGCATAGACAAGTCTCTCTCTTCCGTCTTGTTCTCCCTTTTTCTCTGCTTGGCGAGCCTTATTCTCTCTCTCTCTCTCTCTCTCTCTCTCTCTCTCTCTCTCTCTCTCTCTATTGTCTCGCTGGGATCTCCGTGTTTCCGGGCCACCTGTGTTGTTGTCAGCTGTTGAGAGTCTCCTTGCCTCTCTGTCCCGCGTCTAGCAGTGTGCTGTAAACACAGATCGCCAGCGGCAGCCGAAATCGGAACGATAACATGTTCTTGCATATGAGAGTTAAAGTACCGTTTCACGTACCATTTAAACGGCGACTCTCCTTGATGTTGATGACGTTTCTTCTTCCTTCTGTTCCCTCGGTGTCCTGTGGTCCCAGCCCTTCGGCGTCGGCGAGGAGAGTTGGGGGCACATTGTTGTAGGGCGCGATGACCATCCCACTTGCGGGACCGCATCCGCTTCGCTAATTAACCCCCCTCTACGCTTGACCGACGTGACCGCGGAAAACTGTCGCTTTGAATCGCCAAAATTTATTCGGGAACCGCTATGTACCACCTTCCCCTTTTTCCGATAGGCGCGAAATCACACGAACGGTGCTCGTTTAACCTTGTGACGGGCGCCCTACGGCTGCCACGTCACAGTTTATGTTATAGTCTAAATTATTTTATTATTACTTTGTAATATTAACATTATCAAACTTATCAATATTAATATTTTATTCTTTTTAAACAGTTTACAAAATGTCATTTATTAATGAAAAAGAAACTGAAGAATTAGATGAAATTATAAAAGATACCAATGAATTCAAAGAAAATAGAAATCTTGTAATAGATATCGACAATTCCACTCGTACTTGAAGTATCGCCAGAGAATATTTTGGTATGCTAAAAGATAATGAGAAAGGCATTATAATTGACAAATCCCATGTATATTGTAAGATGTGTTTTATGCATCCTGATGGACGAAAAATTTATAGATATAAAAGAGCAGTTAGCACTGGAAATTTACTTTCCCATTTGAGAGAAGAGCATAATATTAAATCAACACATTTATCAAGTCAAAAAATCAATATTAAAAGATTCTTTAACTCTCACAAACAATCTAAACAAAATAAGTTTTCAAAAATTACTGATATAAGAAAAGAACTTTTTGATAGCATAACCATCTGGTTTTGCAGAGATTTTATCTCATTTTATGAAATTGAAAAAGATGGACTAAAAGATTTTTT
>NW_022639670.1:77699-78045 GCF_010583005.1 Odontomachus brunneus | reverse complement strand
AACAGTTAATCTTGCACTGTTATTTAGGTTTGTAATATATTTTTGAATATATAAATATAGTTTTATATATTTACATTTATTAAAATTTATATTTTCAAATTTTATAAATATAACTTTAAACATAATTTAATTCAAAATTTTTCAGGGCAGAAATTAAAATCCATATATGTGTGAATGAAAATGATTCAATTATAATAAAAATTTTTGAGAAAACTATTTTACAAAATTTGAAAAAGTGATTTCCTATTCACGAAACTCATGTTTGCGGAGCACTTCTGGATCCAATTCTTCAAAACCTTAAGGGTGTTGCGGAATATCTCACAGACAAGCAACAATCTCCTGAAGA
>NW_022639670.1:77451-77689 GCF_010583005.1 Odontomachus brunneus | reverse complement strand
TCACACAGCAGATAATATTGTCGAAGAATTAAAAAAGGTGCTAACATATTTTAATTTAAATAACAAGATTATAACTCTCGTAACTGATGGAGGAACAAATATGATTAAAGCTGCAAGAGATATGAAAATCGACAGGATATCTTGTTGCACACGGACTTCACAATTTAGTGATGATAGACACTCTGTCCAAATTACCAGAAATTAATAGTTTTATAGCTAAAACTAGAACTATTATAAT
>NW_022639670.1:77375-77441 GCF_010583005.1 Odontomachus brunneus | reverse complement strand
TAGTATATATGATCCACAAAATGGTTCCTTCAAATATTAGAAATAAGCAGATAAGATTATTTTTAT
>NW_022639670.1:77088-77365 GCF_010583005.1 Odontomachus brunneus | reverse complement strand
CAAATATGATTAAAGCTGCAAGAGATATGAAAATCGACAGGATATCTTGTTGCACACGGACTTCACAATTTAGTGATGATAGACACTCTGTCCAAATTACCAGAAATTAATAGTTTTATAGCTAAAACTAGAACTATTATAATAATTCTTACTTTTAAAACTCAAGATATTGAAAAAGCAAAAGAAATTATGCAACAAGAGCAAATTAATAACATACTTGATAATGCTGAAAATCTGGAAGAGATTTTGGAAGCTGATGCAAGATTTGATTCTACAT
>NW_022639670.1:76847-77078 GCF_010583005.1 Odontomachus brunneus | reverse complement strand
ATAATATGAAGACTTACAAAAATCTAAATTTAAATAGAATGTAGATTAAATTATACATTGATATGTACTTTGTATTTGCAACAAGTCAATTGCAATTTAAAGTCAATCATTAAATATAAGATTATTGTTTGTATAATATAATTACCCCCCGCATGGGTTCCCACCTTGTCGTTGGTGGTGGGGCTGTGGCTGCGGTCGGGGCATCCGCTCAGGGATATTTCCCGGCCGCAA
>NW_022639670.1:76755-76837 GCF_010583005.1 Odontomachus brunneus | reverse complement strand
AAAGATGTATCAACCAGATGGAATAGCACATTAGAGATGTTGGCAAGTCTACTTAAAAATAAAGGTAAGTTGAATGCTAATA
>NW_022639670.1:76518-76745 GCF_010583005.1 Odontomachus brunneus | reverse complement strand
CAAGGTGTTAGCAACCGTGCTGAGGGCTGCGTGGCACAGGGGGAGCTGTGTCATGAACGGTGCCTCCCGGATACCGGGCGACCTCCGGGAGTACGCTGCCGAGCCCCGGGCAATCGCGGCTCTGCCTGGGTGAGATCGCGCGACCGCGGTACTCGTGGGAACAAAATGGACATAAGTACGAAAAAAAAAAGAAAAAAATAGACGACCTTCTCCAGAGGGTGGCTTTT
>NW_022639670.1:76269-76508 GCF_010583005.1 Odontomachus brunneus | reverse complement strand
TATATAGCTATTAAATATATACAATACAATTTACATTAATGTATTTACATGTGCCTTACATATAAAATAATACATTAAGTCAAAAAAATACTTTTTTATAATAAAATTGTAAATTTATTGTTTTACAACAATAATATCAAACTTTTTTTATTAGTTGTGTATTTTTTATATATTTGTTAATATCTTTTTATTTAAACATAACTTAAATAATATAATTATATAATATAATATAATTAATT
>NW_022639670.1:76081-76259 GCF_010583005.1 Odontomachus brunneus | reverse complement strand
GCAGAGCCACGCCCGAAAATGAGTGGGGCTGCGAGAAGAAAGCTGAAGAGGCAGCGGGCGAGGGAGAGGGCTGAAGAGACCTCTGAATCGGGTGCTGCCTCTAGAGGCGTAACAGGAGCTCGGCGGGAGGCGGGTCCATCAGGGATGCAAAAGCGCCCCAGACTGGATCTCACGACCT
>NW_022639670.1:74873-76071 GCF_010583005.1 Odontomachus brunneus | reverse complement strand
GGCGTAATAGGAGCTCGGGGGGAGGCGGGTCCATCAGGGACGCAAAAGCGCCCCAGACCGGATCTCACGACCCCCAGCCCCTCAGAAAAACGCCTGGACAAGAAGCCCAAGGTCTGTGACCAGGGGACTTTTGCACAGGCGACTAAGGGAATAGTCAGGGTGGCACTCATTATTGAGGGTTACCCTGAAAACAAGATCAAACCCGGGGAAATAGCAGTTATTAAAAAACTGATTAGGGAAAGGATCCTGGGACTTCCAAGAGGCACCAGGGCTCCCCTCTTTATCGGAGCTTGGGAGAGAGACGGGGCAAACATTTGCGGTTGCGCCGATGTAGAATCCGCGGCTGAAAAGCCTATCCTCGGATTTAAAACTAGGGGAGAACGAGCTACGTGTGCTGCCGCTTGAGGAGCTTCCGAAGCGCCACAGGCTGGTAGTACACCTAGAGAAGCCGGATTTGGCTGTCAAGGAGGCGGTAGAACTCCTTGACAGACAAAACGCAGGACTGGCAGCCAGCGAGTGGGTTGTCGTCAGGGGGAGTGAGAGCAGGGACGCTGAAAGTGCCCACTTCGCTGTTCTTGTCGGCGACTCCTCTCTGAAGGCCCTAAAGGACTGCGGAATGAAACCCTTCTGCGGGATGGGCCGGGCAACTGTAAGGTTGACCGGCAAGGAACGCGGAAGGGAGGTGGAAGCCGCTGGAACGAAAGAGTCTGCATAAAAAAAATGACAGGTCTCACAGTTCCAGTGGTGCAGATTAACTTGCATCACAGCAAAGGCGCCTCAGCGATTTTAGCTAGGGGCATGGCTGTGATGCAGACAGCAATAGCACTTGTACAAGAACCATGGCTCTTGAACAACGCTATAAAAGGCCTGAGCGGTTGTGGCAAGATTATCTCGTCCACCACTCAGGGAAAAATAAGGACATGTATAGTGACAAAAGGTCTAAATGCAATCTTTATGCCGCAGTTCAGTAATGGAGATATCACGGTGGTACAAGTGAGGCTAAATCTGGACGAAGGGACCCACAGGGATGTATTGATGGGGTCAGTCTACATGCCCTATGACGCCAAAGACCTTCCACCACAGAGGGAAGTCAAGGAGCTGATAAAACATGCGGAGGAGAGAGGGCTGGAGGTACTCCTGGGTTGCGATGCAAACTCCCACCATGTGGGGTGGGGGAGCAAGGGCATCAACCTGAGAA
>NW_022639670.1:71814-74863 GCF_010583005.1 Odontomachus brunneus | reverse complement strand
AATGACAGGTCTCACAGTTCCAGTGGTGCAGATTAACTTGCATCACAGCAGAGGCGCCTCAGCGATTTTAGCTAGGGGCATGGCTGTGATGCAGACAGCAATAGCACTTGTACAAGAACCATGGCTCTTGAACAACGCTATAAAAGGCCTGAGCGGTTGTGGCAAGATTATCTCGTCCACCACTCAGGGAAAAATAAGGACATGTATAGTGACAAAAGGTCTAAATGCAATCTTTATGCCGCAGTTCAGTAATGGAGATATCACGGTGGTACAAGTGAGGCTAAATCTGGACGAAGGGACCCACAGGGATGTATTGATGGGGTCAGTCTACATGCCCTATGACGCCAAAGACCTTCCACCACAGAGGGAAGTCAAGGAGCTGATAAAACATGCGGAGGAGAGAGGGCTGGAGGTACTCCTGGGTTGCGATGCAAACTCCCACCATGTGGGGTGGGGGAGCTCGGGCATCAACCCGAGAGGGGAAAGCCTACATGAATTCGTCATGGATAGCAAGCTAATCATCCTAAACAGAGGAACGGAACCCACCTTCATGGACTGCAGAAGACGTGAGGTTATAGACCTAACCTTGTGTACGAGGGGAGTGGCTGACCTGGTGAGAGACTGGAGAGTCTCAAACGAACCTTCGGGATCGGATCACAGGCAGCTACGTTTTGCGCTCGAGCACAGGGAAAAGGGGAATTGGGGTCGCAACCCTAGAAACACAAACTGGACGAGCTACAGGAGGGACCTTGGCACCATTCTGAAAAAAGCCCCGTCCAGATTCAGTACAAAACAGGATCTAGAAGTGGCGTCGCAGTTTGTCAGCGACGCTATCATAGAGGCCTACGAAGCAAACTGCCCACTAAGGCAGAAACAAGTCTCAACTAAGATCCCATGGTGGAACAATGAGCTTATTAAGCTCAGGGTTGAGACAAGAAGGCTTTTCAATAGAGCAAGGAAGTCAAAAGCAGAAACTGATTGGGCAGCTTTTAGGAGCTCCCAACGGCGATATAGCAAAGAAATCACAATGTCAAAGAGGAGGAGCTGGAGGAAGTTCTGCGGGAGCGTTGAAAGTTCTCCGGAGATATCCAGACTCAACAAAATCCTCAGCAAAGACAATTCACCTCAACTGGGATGTCTAAAGCTCCCGGATGGAAGATACACTGAATCAACGGAGGAGACACTGAGACACTTGATGTCCACTCACTTTCCGGGATTCAGAGAGGATGTCACGATTCAGGGCAACAGAGACGAGGAACAATCAAGGGAACCTCGTGTGACCAAAGAATGGTCCCTCGCGGCCAGAATCGTACAACCGAGCGGGGTCAAATGGGCAATAGAAACCTTTGAGCCTTATAAGGTACCGGGACCGGACGGCATTTACCCGGCACTCCTAAGGGAGGGACTGGAGGTGCTGACAGGTCCACTAATAAAAGTACTCAGGGCTAGTATAGCCTGAGATATGTACCACAAACTTGGAGGAAAACGAGAGTAGTCTTTATCCCTAAACCAGGCAGAAACGGTCATATCTTGGCCAAGGATTACAGGCCGATCAGCCTTACATCATTTATTTTGAAAACAGTGGAGAGGCTGGTAGACAGATACCTGAAGACAGAACCCTTGGTCTCTTGTCCACTGACCACAACTCAATACGCATATAGGGAGGGCAGGTCGACCGAGACTGCCCTACATCACCTTGTAAGCGGAGTTGAGGGACAGCTGGAAGCCAAGGGATACGCCATAGGAGTCTTTATAGACATAGAGGGAGCTTTTGATAGCACCTCTAACAAGTCTATCAAAGAGGCAATGTACAGAAACAAGATCCCAGAGGCGATCGTGGACTGGACACAAAGCATGCTAACGGGCAGAAGTCTAACCGTAAGCCTGGGTGAAAATTCAGTTGGGGGGAGTCCGGCTGGGGGCTGCCCGCAGGGGGGCGTAATCTCTCCCCTGCTGTGGTGTCTAGTAGTCGATGACCTTCTGGCTGAATTAAAAGAAGCAGGATTCCTGGTATATGGCTACGCGGATGACGTGGCCATTATCGCCAGAGGAAATTTCATAACGATCCTCAAGGAGAGGATGGATGCTGCCTTGAGGATAGTTCAAACCTGGTGCGGAAAGAAGGGACTGTCGGTCAATCCATCTAAGACTTCGGCAGTGGTCTTCACCAGGAAATACAAACCCGAACACATAGAGCCACTAAAGCTCTGGGGCAGGGAAATAACTTACACAAACTCGGTGAAGTATCTTGGAGTGATCCTGGATGCTAAACTGAGCTGGCTGCCAAACCTCGAGGACAAGAGAAGAAAGTTCTATACCACTATGTGGGCTTGTAGAAGAGTAATGGGTAGAAACTGGGGGCTTCAACCCAGGGCTGCCCTTTGGCTGTATAGGATGGTGTTGCTGCCAAGACTAACCTATGCAGCGGTAGTATGGTGGCCGAGAATGGAGAGGGTGGGGGCCAGGAACCTGCTAAAAAGCCTTCAGGGTAGTTATCTGAGGGCTGTGACAGGGACCATGAGAACCACCCCGACGGAGGCGCTGGAAGTAGCTCTCTGCTGCCCACCTCTCGGTCACCTGATAAAATACCAAGCCAGGAGAACGACTTATAGACTTAGATGTCAGGGGGAATGGAAAGATACCGGTCTAGGACACACTAGACTGGGACTTTCTCAGAAGTACCCCTTCATGTTAAAACAGGATAGAATTCCAAGAAAACATCAGTTGGGGAAGAAATTTAAAGTTTTAATACCAACTAGGGACGACTGGAATAAGTCTAAATTACTAGCTGATCCAAAAGTGGATCTTTGGTTCACAGACGGATCGGGTGCAAATGGTCGGTATGGGGCAGGAATCTATGGGCCGAAAAGAAACCATAGAGAAAGCATACCTCTGGGCGGGCTGGCCACGGTCTTTCAAGCCGAGGTAGTAGGTATTATATAGGGGTTCTAACCCATGGTCCTCCGAGGGGGGGTGAGGGGCGGGAGGTACAGCGGGCGAGGGGGGTATGACGTCACGGGGGAGGGGGTAGTATGACGTCATCGGGGGG
>NW_022639670.1:71432-71637 GCF_010583005.1 Odontomachus brunneus | reverse complement strand
ACCGATATTATATAACATTTAATTTTTTACCAACATATAATTTTTACCAACATATAATTACCGATAATACCAACGATCGTTAATTTATTACCGATACTATATACCAACATTTTAATTTTTTACCAACATATATATATTCTTTACATAATTTTTACAGTCATCTTTACATAATATTGATGATCGGTAATTACCGATATAATTTTTT
>NW_022639670.1:70026-70567 GCF_010583005.1 Odontomachus brunneus | reverse complement strand
TGAAATTTCCAGCACTTTGACATAAAATACAAAATATCTCGTAAAATATGTAACGGGACACGCTGTCCCGCTACGTTTTGTTGCTATTTATGCTATTTCATGCTTCGTTCCGTCGTTCTTCTTTCTATTCTATTATGTATATGATCATCTCGTGTATATAGTTGGTTTTTTTTTAGTTATGATGTTACTTACTTAGAAGCTAGTTTTGTTTCCATCATGTTAAATATATCGTTAGACACCGAAGATCCGCGCCTAATATCTCCCCACCCAACCCGCCTACGCGAGTCACGAGGCGCCTCGGCGCGCGTTAACTCGGCGCGGCGCCGCTACGTGGCGCCGGCCGGACACCGCGGCCGCTTCTCGCGGTTAAATATCGCTAGCCGCGCCGATATAACGGGGCCGCTCGGGCGCCAGGGGAGAGGTCGTCAACCGGTCTCTTACCCGAGACCGGTCATCCAGGACGACACCATCCTGGTGATACACTGTTAACACAGCCGCCACCGCTCCTCTCCTATTAGGACCACACGCGTTGTTTGATTCA
>NW_022639670.1:64547-70016 GCF_010583005.1 Odontomachus brunneus | reverse complement strand
TTGCCCGATTCAACCGATCGCCGTTCCTAACTCCTGGAGACGCACGCGTTGCCCGATCCAACCGGCGTCTTCGCTTCCTGCGGCCGCGCCCCGCGGGCCCCCCAGTCGTGCCAGCTGCCCCAATCGGTGCCACGGCTACCATCCGCCCCTGCTCATATCAACTGTAAATATTTTGGTGTAAATAGTACTTTGTTGTTGGTGTCTCCTATAAATCTAAGTTGTAAATAGCGCATTCACTCTCGCACACTCTCTCATCACCTCTCACACGGATCCGGACTCCGGCGAGCGAAATCCGGCACGCAGAAAAACGAAACGTTACATGGCGCCCGAACAGGGACCGGTTTAAAGAGACAGAGAGAGGAACAGCGAGAACATGGAAAACGGCCCCGTGAAAAAGGGGTGGATATATGCCCTCACCAAAGAAGGCCTGGGGCAACGGCTGCAAGCACACGGCCTCAGCACCGAGGGAAGTTTGGACGATCTGCGGCGGGCCATGAGCGCATTTGTGAGCCAGCACCCGGAGCTGTTCACAGACTCCGAAGGAGAGGCGGCTCCCTCAGGTGACGTATCGCGGCGAGTCCTCAGGGCCCCTAGCCCCGTACCGACCGAAGCCTCTAGTACCACCGAGACCATGAATCAGATACGCAAATGGGGGTGTCGGTTCGACGGAAGAGACCCCGTGTCCTTCCTCGAGAGGATCGAGGAATTGCAAACCTGTTACGGCCTGACCGCCTCCCAGATGCTGACCGGCCTGCCCGAACTCTTGAAGGGCGACGCTTTACTGTGGCACCGAAACCACCGCGGAGGCTGGACGTGCTGGGACGATTTCACAGCCGCCTTCAGGGCTCAGTACCTCCCGCGCCGTTACCGTCTGCAGCTCCTGCGCGAGCTCCAGACTCGCCAACAGCAGGAGGGGGAGCCTTACCTGAAATACGCCACCGGAGTGCTAACATTGATGCGTCGAGCGGGACGACTCGATCTCGATGAGCAAGTCGAGCAGTTGTACGAGGGCCTCCGACCCGAGTACAAACTATACGCCCGACGGGAGGAAGTGCGAACCCTCGGCGACCTCAGCACCCGCGCCACCGAGTTCGAGGCAATCATCGCCCAGACACGGGAGACCAAACCCGCCACCCCGACTCGACCACCCAACGCCGCCGCTCTATACGATAGGAGCGAGTGCTGCTGGCGTTGCAAGGAACGCGGACACACCCGGGCAGCCTGCCGGCGCCCGGCGAAGAAGTTCTGTTCCCAGTGCGGGAAGGACGGCGTCCTAACCCGCGATTGCCATCCGGCGGCGGGAAACGCCGTCCGGGCCGGGGCCAACCAGGCCGACCCCCGGCCCCACCTGGAGTCCGCGTGAGGTACGAACCACGCCCCTTCATCACCGTCTACCTGCAGGGACGGGCGCTGCGGGCACTAATCGACTCTGGGGCAGAGGCCTCGTTCGTCAACCGCCGAGCCGCCGCCTTAGCCCGACAACTGCGCTACACCCCTCGGCTCAGGGACAGCGAAATCCGCCTCGCCGATGGATCGGCCACCACCGTTGCCGGCACCGTAACGCTGCCCCTGCAGGTAGGGCAGCGGATATACCGCCACGCATTCGCCATATTACCTGACCTAGCCGACGACGTGCTCATCGGTACCGACCTCTGGGCACGGCTGCAGCTACCACTCTGCCCGCCGCGCGTCGCGAGCCGGCCCGCCGCACCAAGCACCGGCACCACCACCGCGGCGGCCAGAACCGACGGGCTCACACAGCCCAGCCCGGAACAGGCCAGAAGGCTGCGGGAGTTCCTCGCGGAGGAGTTACCCCTCTTTGACCAAACGGCGGGTCCTACACCCGACGTGCAACATCACATCCGGCTGAAGCCGGGGGCCCGGCCGCTCAAACAACGGTTCCGCCCCCGCAACCCGGCCATGCAGGCGGTCATCGACCAGGAAATTCGGCAGATGGAACGAGAAGGCGTCATCGAGCCCTCTCGCAGCCCGTGGAGCTCCCCGGTCGTTCTCGTCCGGAAGAAGGACGGGACTCGTCGGTTCTGCATCGACTTCCGTAAGGTCAACGAGCTATCGGAAAAAGACGCCTACCCGCTCCCCCAGGTGACCGCCACACTGGATAAGCTGCGTGGCGCCCGGTACCTCAGCACGATTGACCTGAAGAGCGGCTACTGGCAGGTGGCTTTGACTCCGGAGAGCCGCCCCATTACCGCCTTCACGGTGCCGGGGAGAGGGCTGATGCAATTCCGGGTGATGCCTTTCGGGCTGCACTCAGCCCCCGCCACCTTCCAGCGACTGCTGGACACCGTACTGGGAGCGGAACTCGAACCGCACGTGCAGGTGTACCTCGACGACATCATCGTCGCTACCCGGACGTTCGAGGAACACCTGAGGCTATTAAGCGAGGTCTTCAGGCGGCTTCGTACCGCCCGGTTAAAACCGAATCCAGACAAATGCCACTTCTGCCGGGGGAGCCTCCGCTACTTGGGGCATATTATCGACGGGCAAGGACTCCGTACCGATCCGGAGAAGACCAGCGCCATCACCGGGTGGCCGGCGCCTACCACGGTACGCCAAGTACGCCAATTCCTGGGGATGGCCTCTTGGTACCGCCGGTTTGTCCCTCGCTTCTCCGAAATCGCCGCCCCACTCACACGGTTGACCAGAAAGTTGACACGATGGGCATGGGGTACAACCGAGGACGCTGCGTTCCGGACGCTCAAAGTCGCGTTGACCTCCACCCCAGTACTCGCCTGCCCGGACTTCTCGCGGCGGTTCGTGTTACAGACCGACGCAAGCGCGCAGGGCCTGGGAGCAGTTTTGACGCAACACATGGACGAGGGAGAGCGGGTCATCGCTTACGCAAGCCGCACCCTCAACCCCGCGGAGCGCAACTATAGCGCCACGGAACTCGAATGCCTAGCCGTAGTCTGGGGCATTCGGCGCATGCGGGACTACCTAGAAGGATACCGCTTCACCGTGGTCACCGACCACCAGGCCCTACGGTGGCTGCACACCATGGAGACCCCCACCGGGCGGTTGGGCCGGTGGCGGTTCGAGCTCCAACAATACGAGTTTGACATCACTTACCGACGAGGGGCCGCCAATCGGGTAGCCGACGCCTTGTCCCGCCAACCAGCGGTCTGCGCTCTGCCCCAGGCAACCGGGTGTGCCTGGTACCAGAAACTCGTCACCCAGAAGAAGCGGAACCCGGCGGACGCGCCCGACTACGCCCTGAGGGAGGGGCGACTGTTCCGCCACCTGCTCCACGACCTGGACTTCCGCGAAACTCCCGGAGAGGAGCAGTGGAAGGAGTGCATCCCTCAGGGTCGCCGGCGGGAACTAATGCGCCAGTATCACGACGAGCCCAGCGCGGGTCATCTCGGGATAGCAAAAACTATCGTCCGAATGGCCCGGCGATTCTATTGGCCAAGGATGCAGCGGGACATCGCGCGCTACGTCAGGGCCTGCCCGAGTTGCCGGGCATACAAACCCGAGCAGGAGCGCCCAGCTGGGGGCCTGCACGCCTCCCACGTCAGAGCCCCGTGGGAGCAAGTCTCGCTGGACCTGATCGGGCCACTTCCCCGTTCCGGGCAAGGCTACCGCTGGCTGATGACTATGCAGGACCGATTCACCAAGTGGCTGGAGTTGCGACCTCTTCGTCAGGCCACCACCGGCGCCGTAGTACAGACGCTTCTCACCAGTGTGGTGTACCGCCACGGGTGCCCAGACGTCGTGATCACCGACAACGGGACCCAGTTCGTGGCCAAGGCCATGCGGGCACTGCTGCAGGAGTGCGGGATCCGGCATCAGACGACGCCACCCTATACTCCTCAGTGCAACCCGGTCGAGCGAGCTAACCGCACCATCAAAACCATGATGGCGCAGTACGTGCAACGCAATCACCGCAAGTGGGATCAACATGTACCGGCGATACAGTACGCCTTCAACACCGCCAAAAACGAGGCTACCGGGTACACCCCGGCCTACCTCAACCACGGCCGTGAGTTGGCGGGACCACACCCGATAGAACGGGGCAGGCTCGCGCAACACGGGCCCGCTCATCAAGTCCGCCGACAAATCGACGAGGCCTGCGGACTCGTGCGGATCCACCTGGCCCAAAGCTTCCAACGGCAGGAACGGCACTACAATCTGCGCCGCCGCCACTGGCGTCCCGCCGTCGGCGACTGGGTATGGAAACGGGACCACCCGCTCTCCAACAAGGCGACGGGATTTAACGCCAAATTGGCACCCCGGTATAGCGGGCCCCTGGAGATTCGTCGAATCATCTCGCCCGTTATTTTCGACCTCCGCGACCAACGACGCCGGTGGCATCGAAGAATCCACCTGCAAGACCTCAAGCCGGCATGCCGAGAGGAAAGCGAGGCAGCGGACGGGGCCCCGCGAGAATCGCGCCCGGCCCTGCCCGCCCAACCGCTCACCGAGCTTCCGCCGTGCGCCGCTGGGAGGCGCCCGACCACAGCAGTTACTCGCAGGCGAAAATATACCCAGGGGGGTATAAAAGAGAGGGCAACGACCCCGGAAGCCAGACCGGGTCGCGATGAATCCAGATCGCGACGGCGACACGACGCTTCCAGAACTCCTCGAGCCCATCTCCCCGGGGGAAGCCGCCCGGATATGGGAAAGGCTCCTCGGGCCGGACGAAGGGGGAGAAGACCGGCCGCCCCCACCGGCCGCCACGCCAACACGGCGACCCGCACCCCGCGTCGGGACCACCGTGCAGCGGTCGGGCAACGCCGGGGAACGGAAGCTCCTCGCCCTGGCGGGGCGCCCCTCGCCACCGAGCCCGGGCGGCGCTCTCCGGGCTCCCCGACCCCGGATCCGACCGATCACCGGCGGGAGCACGGCGAACGCCGACCGGCCCCGCATCCGGACCGACGAAGTGCTGCGGCACCGGGTGAGGGTGGTCTTGCGGCCACTACCCAACACTATCCCCGGACCACCACCAACCGGGGACGAGGTGGCCGCACCTCCAAGGCCGGCGACGACAGCCGCCCGAGGCATCACGCCGCCGCCCCCGCCAGCGATTCGCGTCGGGGCCATCACAATGCCGCCCACCCCAATCAGACGAGCAGCCGCCGGACCGCCACCACCAAGGCCACCGCCAGCCAACGACCGAGCCCGCCAACCGCTACGACAGCGTCTCCGGGCTCTGTTTGGGGGCAGCTCCGATTCCGAGGGGACCGCCGACCGACGCCACAATCAGAAGATACCGAGCCCTCGAAACCACCAGCGCCGCAGTAGCAGCAACAGCAGCAACAGCAGCAGCAGCAGCGGCAGCAGCAGCAGCAGCAGCGGCACCAGACGCCCCCACCACTCACCGACCATGCCGCTGCCGAGCCCGGCAGCCCAGCCGGCCTCCACCACCGCCATCACCCTACCGGACGGCACCGCGGTGCGCATACCGACCCGAGTCCTCCGTTTCCGCAGGGCGTACCGCGTGCGGGT
>NW_022639670.1:64340-64537 GCF_010583005.1 Odontomachus brunneus | reverse complement strand
GCGGTGCGCATACCGACCCGAGTCCTCCGCTTTCGCAGGGCGTACCGCGTGCGGGTGCGGGGAGCCCGATGGGCGCTACGATTTCACAGCGGGGCCCTCGGCAGCGCACGACGCGCTTAATTCAAAAGAAAAAAAAAAGGGGGGGTGGTGTAACGGGACACCCTGTCCCGCTACGTTTTGTTGCTATTTATGCTACT
>NW_022639670.1:63634-64242 GCF_010583005.1 Odontomachus brunneus | reverse complement strand
GCAGTTGTACGAGGGCCTCCGACCCGAGTACAAACTATACGCCCGACGGTAGGAAGTGCGAACCCTCGGCGACCTCAGCACCCCCGCACCGAGTTCGAGGCAATCATCGCCCAGACACGGGAGACCAAACCCGCCACCCCGACTCGACCACCCAACGCTGCCGCTCTATACGATAGGAGCGAGTGCTGCTGGCGGTGCAAGGAACGCGGACACACCCGGGCAGCCTGCCGGCGCCCGGCGAAGAAGTTCTGTTCCCAGTGCGGGAAGGACGGCGTCCTAACCCGCGATTGCCATCCGGCGGCGGGAAACGCCGTCCGGGCCGGGGCCAACCAGGCCGACCCCCGGCCCCACCTGGAGTCCGCGTGAGGTACGAACCACGCCCCTTCATCACCGTCTACCTGCAGGGACGGGCGCTGCGGGCACTAATCGACTCTGGGGCAGAGGCCTCGTTCGTCAACCGCCGAGCCGCCGCCTTAGCCCGACAACTGCGCTACACCCCTCGGCTCAGGGACAGCGAAATCCGCCTCGCCGATGGATCGGCCACCACCGTTGCCGGCACCGTAACGCTGCCCCTGCAGGTAGGGCAGCGGATATACCGCCACGCATTC
>NW_022639670.1:63444-63624 GCF_010583005.1 Odontomachus brunneus | reverse complement strand
TGCCCCTGCAGATAGGGCAGCGGATATACCGCCACGCATTCGCCATATTACCTGACCTGGCCGACGACGTGCTCATCGGTACCGACCTCTGGGCACGGCTGCAGCTACCACTCTGCCCGCCGCGCGTCGCGAGCCGGCCCGCCGCACCAAGCACCGGCACCGCCACCGCGGCGGCCAGAA
>NW_022639670.1:61477-63399 GCF_010583005.1 Odontomachus brunneus | reverse complement strand
ACGGGCTCACACAGCCCAGCCCAGAACAGGCCAGAAGGCTGCGGGAGTTCCTCGCGGAGGAGTTACCCCTCTTTGACCAAACGGCGGGGCCTACACCCGACGTGCAACATCACATCCGGCTGAAGCCGGGGGCCCGGCCGCTCAAACAACGGTTCCGCTTCCGCAACCTGGCCATGCAGGCGGTCATCGACCAGGAAATTCGACAGATGGAACGAGAAGGCGTTATCGAGCCCTCTCGCAGCCCGTGGAGCTTCCCGGTCGTTCTCGTCCGGAAGAAGGACGGGACTCGTCGGTTCTGCATCGACTTCCGTAAGGTCAACGAGCTATCGGAAAAAGACGCCTACCCGCTCCCCCAGGTGACCGCCACACTGGATAAGCTGCGTGGCGCCCGGTACCTCAGCACGATTGACCTGAAGAGCGGCTACTGGCAGGTGGCTTTGACTCCGGAGAGCCGCCCCATTACCGCCTTCACGGTGCCGGGGAGAGGGCTGATGCAATTCCGGGTGATGCCTTTCGGGCTGCACTCAGCCCCCGCCACCTTCCAGCGACTGCTGGACACCATACTGGGGGCGGAACTCGAACCCACGTGCAGGTGTATCTCGACGACATCATTGTCGCTACCCGGACGTTCGAGGAACACCTGGGGCTATTAAGCGAGGTCTTCAGGCGGCTTCGTACCGCCCGGTTAAAACCGAATCCAGACAAATGCCACTTCTGCCGGGGGAGCCTCCGCTACTTGGGGCATATTATCGACGGGCAAGGACTCCGTACCGATCCGGAGAAGACCAGCGCCATCACCGGGTGGCCGGCGCCTACCACGGTACGCCAAGTGCGCCAATTCCTGGGGATGGCCTCTTGGTACCGCCGGTTTGTCCCTCGCTTCTCCGAAATCGCCGCCCCACTCACACGGTTGACCAGAAAGTTGACACGATGGGTATGGGGTACAACCGAGGACGCTGCGTTCCGGACGCTCAAAGTCGCGTTGACCTCCACCCCAGTACTCGCCTGCCCGGACTTCTCGCGGCGGTTCGTGTTACAGACCGACGCAAGCGCGCAGGGCCTGGGTGCAGTTTTGACGCAACACATGGACGAGGGAGAGCGGGTCATCGCTTACGCAAGCCGCACCCTCAACCCCGCGGAGCGCAACTATAGCGCCACGGAACTCGAATGCCTAGCCGTAGTCTGGGGCATTTGGCGCATGAGGGACTACCTAGAAGGATACCGCTTCACCGTGGTCACCGACCACCAGGCCCTACGGTGGCTGCACACCATGGAGACCCCCACCGGGCGGTTGGGCCGGTGGCGGTTCGAGCTCCAACAATACGAGTTTGACATCACCTACCGACGAGGGGCCGCCAATCGGGTAGCCGACGCCTTGTCCCGCCAACCAGCGGTCTGCGCTCTGCCCCAGGCAACCGGGTGTGCCTGGTACCAGAAACTCGTCACCCAGAAGAAGCGGAACCCGGCGGACGCGCCCGACTACGCCCTGAGGGAGGGGCGACTGTTCCGCCACCTGCTCCACGACCTGGACTTCCGCGAAACTCCCGGAGAGGAGCAGTGGAAGGAGTGCATCCCTCAGGGTCGCCGGCGGGAACTAATGCGCCAGTATCACGACGAGCCCAGCGCGGGTCATCTCGGGATAGCAAAAACTATCGTCCGAATGGCCCGGCGATTCTATTGGCCAAGGATGCAGCGGGACATCGCGCGCTACGTCAGGGCCTGCCCGAGTTGCCGGGCATACAAACCCGAGCAGGAGCGCCCAGCTGGGGGCCTGCACGCCTCCCACGTCAGAGCCCCGTGGGAGCAAGTCTCGCTGGACCTGATCGGGCCACTTCCCCGTTCCGGGCAAGGCTACCGCTGGCTGATGACTATGCAGGACCGATTCACCAAGTGGCTGGAGTTGCGACCTCTTCGTCAGGCCA
>NW_022639670.1:60188-61332 GCF_010583005.1 Odontomachus brunneus | reverse complement strand
CCGGGTTCCCCGACCCCGGATCCGACCGATCACTGGCGGGCGCACGGCGAACGCCGACCGGCCCCGCATCCGGACCGACGAAGTGCTGCGGCACCGGGTGAGGGTGGTCTTGCGGCCACCACCCGCCACTATCCCCGGACCACCACCAACCGGGGACGAGGTAGCCGCACCTCCAAGACCGGCGACGACAGCCGCCCGAGGCATCACGCCGCCGCCCCCACCAGCGATTCGCGTCGGGGCCATCGCGATGCCGCCAACCCCGATCAGACGAACAGCCGCCGGGCCGCCACCACCAAGGCCACCGCCAGCCACCGCCCGAGCCCACCAACCGCTACGACAGCGTCTCCGGGCTCTGTTCGGGGGCAGCTCCGATTCCGAGGGGACCGCCGACCGACGCCACAATCAGAAGATACCGAGCCCTTGAAACCACCAGCGCCGCAGTAGCAGCAACAGCAGCAACAGCAGCAGCAGCAGCGGCAGCAGCAACAGCAGCAACAACAGCGGCAGCAGCCGCAACAGCAGCAGCAGCAGCGGCAGCAGCAGCAGCAGCAGCAGCAGCAGCAGCGGCACCAGACGCCCCCACCACTCACCGACCATGCCGCTGCCGAGCCCGGCAGCCCAGCCGGCCTCCACCACCGCCATCACCCTACCGGACGGCACCGCGGTGCGCATACCGACCCGAGTCCTCCGTTTCCGCAGGGCGTACCGCGTGCGGGTCCGGGGAGCCCGATGGGCGCTCCGATTTCAAAATGGGGCCCTCGACAGCGCACGACGCGCTTAATTAAAAAGAAAAAAAAAGAGGGGGGGGTGGTGTAACGGGACACCCTGTCCCGCTACGTTTTGTTGATATATATGCTACCTCATTCTTCGTTCCGTTTGTTCTTCTATTCTATTCTATTATGTATATAATTATCTCGTGTATATAGTTGTTGTTGTTTTAGTTATAATGTTACTTACTTAGAAGCTAGTCTTGTTTCCATCATAAATATATCGTTAGACACCGAAGATCCGCGCCTAATATCTCCCCACCCAACCCGCCTTCGCAAGTCGCGAGGAGCCTCGGCGCGCGTTAACTCGGCGCGGCGCCGCTACGTGGCGCCGGCCGGACACCGCGGCCGCTTCTCGCGGTTAAATATCGCTAGCC
>NW_022639670.1:56800-59185 GCF_010583005.1 Odontomachus brunneus | reverse complement strand
AACACGCGACGACCGAGTTGCCCGATTCAACCGATCGCCGTTCCTAACTCCTGGAGACGCACGCGTTGCCCGATCCAACCGGCGTCTTCGCTTCCTGCGACCGCGCCCCGCGGGCCCCCCCAGTCGTGCCAGCTGCCCCAATAGGTGCCACGGCTACCATCCGCCCCTGCTCATATCAACTGTAAATATTTCGGTGTAAATAGTACTTTGTTGTTGGAGTCTCCAATAAATCTAAGTTGTAAATAGCGCATTCACTCTCGCACACTCTCTCATCTCCTCTCACACGGATCCGGACTCCGGCAAGCGAAATCCGGCACGCAGAAAAACGAAACGTTACAATGTAATACTCATGAATTTATATGTTTCAAAACGTGCAAAATATGCATATCTCCATGATCTTCATGATGGTATCTTGTTTCACATTTTTCTGCGCATCTTGCTGTCAATCACAAATCGATGCGACAGCACTAAAATGCTACATTGTGATGCATAAGAGAGAAAGATCTTACATTCATTAGTAATAAGAATATCATGTGCCACATTCTAGTTCTTGCGCATCTAATTGTCGAATGCATAACACGCAAAATCTTGTCGCGGGGGCACAGTGTACGTGCTCATTAGTAATAAGAATATCATGTGCCACATTTTCTGCGCATCTAATTGTCGAATGCATACGTTTGCAGAATATTAGAGTTTGCAGCTGTGACTAAAAAATCACGCGGGCGGCACGGGCGGCGCGGGGCGGCGCGGGCGACGCGAGCGATGCGGGCGGCGCGGGCGCCGCGAAAACCGCCGCAAAAAACCGCCGCAAAATCCGCCGCAAAAAACCGCCGCAAAATCCGTCGCGGAAACCGCGGCGAAAACCGCCGCAGATCGGTAAAATGATCTATCGAAAGCAGATAGAAAAAATTATATCGGTAATTACCGATCATCGATATTATGTAAAGATGACAGTAAAAATTATGTAAAGAATATATATGTTGGTAAAAAATTAAATGTTGGTATATAATATCGGTAATAAATTAACGATCGTTGGTATTATCGGTAATTATATGTTGGTAAAAATTATATGTTGGTAAAAAATTAAATGTTATATAATATCGGTAAAATTACCGACCGTCGGTAACATGCCCCCCCCCCAATTACCGACCGATGATAACCCCCACGGTGACGTCATACCCCCGCCCCCCGCGATGGCGTCATACTACCCCTCCCCGGGGCATACTACCCCTCCTCCGTGACGTCATACCCCCCTCGCCCGTGGTACCCCCGCCCCCCACCCCCCCTCGGAGGACCATGGGTTAGAACCGGCCTATAATACCTACTAAAGCGTCTGCATTGCTATTGAGAGTACCCTTTTTATATTGAATTTCAAATTCATATTCAGATAATTTAGTGCGCCATTTCCATAAACGCGACGAGGGGTCTTTAATTGAATTTAAGCACACTAAAGGTTTGTGGTCTGTAATGATTTTGAATTTTCTGCCATATAGATAAGGTCTAAAATGGTTAATGCAGTAAATGATAGCTAGACATTCCTTTTCAATGGTTGAATATTTCTGCTCTGCTGGATTTAATACTCTAGAAGTATAGGCAATAGGAAGATCCTTTCCTATTGGTCCTTGGCTTAAAATTCCGCCCACGGCATAGCCTGACGCGTCTGTTGTTAAATTAAAGGGACGAGAAAAATCTGGATATTGTAAAAGTGGCTCCGTGGTTAAAGAATTGCGCAATATTTCAAACGCTGTGTTATGCTGTGCGTTCCATAAAAATTGTTTGTCCTTTTTTAATAAATCTGTCAAAGGTTTGGCTATTTTAGAAAAACTAGAAATGAAGCGTCGATAATAGCCGGCGAGTCCCAAGAACTCTTTAATATTTTTTTGTGTTTTGGGCACTGGGAATTCCTGTATTGATTTAATTTTAGAAGGATCGGGTCTCACTCCGTCCGAACTTATAATGTGACCTAAATATATTACCTCATGTCTCAAAAATTCACACTTATCAGGTTGTAGCATTAAGTTTGCTTTTCTTAATCTTTTCATTAATCTTTGAAATTTAACGCGATGTTCTTCTAAGGATCGAGCATAGATTACGATGTCGGCCATGTATACAAATAATTCGTTGCCTTGTAATCCTGCCAGTACGTTATCCATTAATGGCTGGAATGTAGCCGGCACGTTTTTAAGTCCAAATGGCATTCTTTTAAATTCGTAGTGACCATACGGGGTGCTAAAGGCTGTTTTAGGTGTGTCTTTTTGTGACATTGGAATTTGGTGAAAACCGGATGCGAGATCTAGTACAGAAAAATATTTTGCATTGCCCAATTGGTCTAAAATATCTGTAATATTAGGCAGCGGATACGCGTCGCCTATTGTCTTTTCATTT
>NW_022639670.1:54093-54518 GCF_010583005.1 Odontomachus brunneus | reverse complement strand
TTTTAGATGTCGGGACTTCTTGATCTCTCGGCTTTAATTATATATATTCTGGTATTTCTGCAAAGGTTTGTGAAGTCTGAGCGACCGGCTTCGGCGGGAATGGTCTTAATGACGCGCGAATCTCAATAAAATGATTTCTCGAATATATATAATAAAATACCCTCGTTCCGTGGGGGTAGGCAAGTCAGGTGTTATAGATACAGGTACGCCGTGTTTTGCCGTGCGCGTTAACCACTGCTGTAGGCGCTCTCTAAATGTTCTGCCACTTCTCCTTGACATCTAATTATTTAAATTATAATTCAACGTGATTGAAATTTCGTTAATACACTCCGTGAGGACTGGTTCATGCAGCTGAAAGACGAAAAGATATAAGTGTGAAAGAATTAGGTAAAAGTAACACGGTCGCTCTTAGGGAAGCGTGCTGT
>NW_022639670.1:53560-53932 GCF_010583005.1 Odontomachus brunneus | reverse complement strand
GTTTTGCCGTGCGCGTTAACCACTGCTGTAGGCGCTCTCTAAATGTTCTGCCACTTCTCCTTGACATCTAATTATTTAAATTATAATTTAAAGTGATTGAAATTTCGTTAATAAACTCCGTGAGGACTGCTTCATGCAGCTGAGAGACGAAAAGATATAAGTGTGAAAGAATTAGGTAAAAGTAATACGGTCCCTCTTAGGGAAGCGTGCTGTAACTTGACATGGAACACGGATGCGGCCGTTTGAGAGGTATTAAAACAAATGATCATAAAAATAGGAATTTATTTTAATGTATACTTGTTGGCTTTGTGACGTCAAACAATTATAATTATTGTAATGATAATAGTTGTTATAATAATTGGAAAGTGATAA
>NW_022639670.1:53085-53550 GCF_010583005.1 Odontomachus brunneus | reverse complement strand
ACGATTTATTTGGGCCAAAAATTTGTTTTAATTTCCGCGTTAGTGCGGCGACAGTGTTAAAATGTGTGCCTTCAATGGCTGTGTAAGCGTGCCCGATTAATTTATTAAGTATTAATTGTATCAAATAAGGCTTTTGGTGAGGCGGAATCAAATCTAAAGCGCGCTCACATAATTTACTGAATTGAAATACGGACATTCGCTGCCCGTCATATTTTGGAATTGAATTGACGATATCTTTTAAACGAATAGGTGAATGTTCAAGAGAATGGGGAGAGTGTATGGGAGTAATTGGGGAATTAATTTTTTCATCGTATGCACGCTGTTGTGTGGAGACTCGTGGCTGTAAATTATCTTGCTGTGAATTGAATTGTTCTTGCAAAGCGTTAACTTGATTAATTAAAGGTTTAAATGATTGAAATTCTTTATATAAATCTGCCATTATGGCTTGAGTATTCTGAGTGTCTA
>NW_022639670.1:51528-53075 GCF_010583005.1 Odontomachus brunneus | reverse complement strand
TTAATAATTTGTCGTGTAAATACTCAAACGCTAATATAATAGTAACTTACGATTATTGTGTAGTAGCTGTGCGTCGCTCTTATAATAATTCGCCAGGACACGCTCGCAAAGGTCGGTCGGTGTTGCCGGCGGTCAGTCGAAGGGCCCGGGCGGTGGCCTATTGGTAGCAGGCGACGGCCGGAGCGGAAGTAGAATATTTCGGTATCGTTTCCGAATTATAGTAATATGTAGTAATGTGTAATTTCTCCCGAACAAATGCTTCGTAGCAACGGGTCGGCGAGACTAGTTAATATAGAGGTTAAAGTGTAAAAATTATGTGTTACAGAATAATATATGTGTGTCTGAGAAAAATGTCGAGTAACTATTGACAAAATTGTGTGTCGCACTGTGTGTAAAATGTTGAAGAACTGCGGAGAGAAAATTGTGTGTCGCACTGTGTGTGAAATGATGAAGTAGAACTGCTACTAGTGAGCGAAAATTACGTGTGAGTGTCCTGAGGAAAAAATGATGAAGCACTGAACTAAAATTATGTGTGTGTCGTATGTAAAAAATATTGAAGCACTCCGGAGCGAAAATTACGTGTGAGTACGTGAGGAAAAAATGATGAACTGCGACTGCTCGCGCGCTCCGGTGGCAAGGCTTATAAAGGCTCCGGCGGCTTCCGACGGCGGCCGGACTGCAGCGCCGAATTGCAGGGTGGCTTTGTGGTCCCACGTCGGCCTTCATTAAAGGGATTCCGCTACTCTTCAGCTTCCTGGTACTGTATGCGGGTGGCTGAATGACGTGATGCACGGTGGCGTGATGCATAGCGACGCAATGATGTCATTTTGTTATCGTTCGTTCGTGTCCATGCGAGTTCGCAACGCGAATATTTTATATTATTCTAATTGTATTAATAATTCTGTTGTTATGTATGGCCTTTTATACTTCCCCATTAATTGCAATGATATATTATCATACTAGAGTGCTTTTATTGTACTGTTGACGATTTTATAATTTAATCTCGGCCCTTTTTAACAATTGAATTATTAAATCCGCTGTTAAAATAGGTTTTCGCTTAAAATACTACTTATGTTATTACTCAGTTAGCACAAATCGGCCAATGGCCACTATGGCCTTTTAATATTATAGTGACGCGAAAGTTTTAAAGTTTTTGGAGGCCTGGACGTTACACGCTCCAGAGGTTTGTTCGAAAAACTCTCCTTGGAACTGAAAATAGGTTGAAGTTAAGCAGTGTTCTATTGGTGGGAAGAGGTTGGCAGGAATTTCCTCGGAATTCTTGATGATGTTCAAAGTATCCTGGACTGGAACATTGGTAAACAGTGAGACTACATCAAAACTCACCAGGATATCATTAGTATTCATCTTGATTTTTGTGATCTTATTCACGAAATCTGTTGAATTCTTGATATGGGAATCATTGAGACCAGTAAGTTTCTGGAGGGGTTTGGTGAGATAGCGGGCTAACTGGTAGGTAGGTCCCCCAATATTGCTGACAATGGGGCGTAAGGGCACTGATTCCTTGTGGATTTTTGGAAGACCGTAGA
>NW_022639670.1:48470-51516 GCF_010583005.1 Odontomachus brunneus | reverse complement strand
TTCTTTGTGGATTTTTGGAAGACCGTAGAATCTAGGTGCTGAAGAATCTTGAGGAGTTAAATACTTAATAGTTTGAAGAGGGAGACCTGCATTTTTCAGAAGAGAAGATGTTTTCTTCTCTATGCTGGATGTTGGGTTGCGTTTGAGTTTCCTGTAGACTTTTTGGTCTGAGAGTAAACTGTTGATTTTACTGCAATAGTCTTCCCTGTTCATAACTACAGTAGCGTTCCCTTTGTCTGCTGGTAAAATTAGGATCTTGTTGTTTTGTTTCAAACCGAGGAGAGCTCGGCGTTCTTCTTTGTTTATATTTTGTTTGGGAAGTTTGGCTTTGCGTAGGATGTTGGTTGTTCGATTTCTGATGTCATTGCTTGCCTCTAAAGGAAGGTGGAAAATAGCCGTTTCAATTTGGCTGATGATTTCTTCCGTAGGGATACTAGAAGGAGTGACAGCAAAATTGTGTCCCTTAGCTAGAACAGCAACTTCGGATGGTGATAGGTCTTGATCGCTAAGATTCTTAACTGTATGTGTGAGAACTGGCATTTGAGTCTGTGGATTGATCTTATCATACTTGCTCTTCTGTTTTTGTGTTCTTGCCTCAGCTGAGTGAACAGCTTGTTCGTGACTAACTCTATCCAGTGTCAGCCACAGCTCAGGCTCCAACAATTTTGCAAGAAAGAGATGTTATTTTAATAGTTTTGGGGATATCTCAGCCAAGTTCTTCTTGGTGGCTGAGATTCGGTCTTTGACTAACCTCAACGACGCTTGTCGTAGAATGCCTTTGGCCTGGTTAGAAGATGGAAATGGGTTTTTTAATTGAAAGCATTTCGGTACTACATGATGGTCGCGGCACCGTTTCAAAAACGCTAGGGAGCATAGTTAGACATGCAAGGACTTTCTGAGTTTGGAAAACAGATTTACCGACCCTAGGATAGCCTCTCCGTGCAGGCTTTTAATACTAGATTTGAGGCTTTCACGGCCATTGATACAATGTCTAGATATAGCTTCCGGAATGGAGCCGTGTCTTGAATCAGCGATATGCCGACGTTTCGCAAACGTTGCAGTTTGCATCATCAGGGCTGAGAACTCTGATACTGAGCTCCCTTGGGTAAAGGTAGTCCTTATATGCCCCCCTCCCTCCCCCCCTTTGTGTAGATGGTGTTTAGGGAGTAGGGGACGAGGCTTGAATCCAGCCAATCAGCGTATTTTAATTGATCAGCTGGTCAATTAAAAAAAAGGAATTATTACAGCAGAGGAAATTTTGCCAGGAATTTTTATTGGAAATTGCTTGATTAAAGCAAGCAATCATAAGTGTCTCGCAACAGTGATAAATACCACTGAAAACATCGTAGAAATAGCCACACCATACGTAACATTAGAAGAAATAAAAGATGTTGAGGTAACAAAAATAAAAAACCTGCTTAATGAGCAGAAAGATAGTAAGCAACTGGCACGGACAGAAACATTAAAGAAACAGTTACGATTACAGCATTTAGATAATGAGGAAAGAAAAATAATACATGAAATATGTGAAGATTTCAATGATATATGTTTTCTAGAAGGAGATATTCTCACATATACAACAGTAGTGGAACATCAAATTACCACACGAGCTGACGCAGCTCCAGTAAACATACGACCGTATCGGTTACCCGAAAAACACAAGCAAAAAGTCAATAAACAAATAAAAGAAATGTTAGACGATAAGGTAATACGACATAGTGCTACCCAATGGAATGCACCTTTACTAGTCGTACCGAAGAAAACTGATGCATCGGGAAAAACGAAACTACGAATAGTAGTCGATTTCATAAAATTACATGATTTAACAATAGGAGATTCTTTCCCATTACCAAATATTAATGATATTTTAGATCAGTTAGGGAATGCTAAATATTTTTCCACTTTAAATTTAGCTTCCTAATATCATCAAATATCAATGACGGAGCAAGACAAAAATAAAACTGCTTTTTCAACACCAACGGGACACTACGAATTCAATCGAATACCTTTTGGATTAAAGAATGCACCAGCGACATTTCAAAGACTAATGCATTCTGTATTAGCTGCACTGCAAGGAATCAAATGTCTAATATATTTAGATGATATTGTTATCTATGGCAATAGTCTTGAAAATCATAATAAAAGGCTTATAGATGTATTGCAAAGAATACGGCATTACAATTTAAAGCTACAACCAGACAAATGCGAATTTCTTCGAAAGGAAGTATATCTGGGACATATAATTTCAGAAAATGGAATCTTTTCGGATTCAAAGAAATTAGATGCAGTAACAAATTTTCCAGTACCTACAAAGGTTAAACACATTCAATCCTTCATAGGACTAGCCGGATACTATAGAAGATTTGTCGAAAACTTTTCTAAAATCGCACGACCTCTAACGATGTTGACAAGAAAAAACGTGATCTTTGAATGGGGATCTGAACAACAATTAGCATTTGATAAACTTAAAGAGAAATTAACTACTGCACCAGTATTAAAATATCCAAACTTTTAAGAAGAATTCATCATTACCACAGACGCATCCGACTACGCAATCGGAGCCATTCTATCACAAGATCAATTAGAAAAAGATAATCCAATAGCCTATGCAAGTAGAGTATTGTCAAAAGCAGAACGAAATTATAATACAACAGAAAAAGAATTATTGGCAATAATATGGGCTGTAAAGCATTTCAGACCTTATGTATATGGAACTAAATTTAAAATAGTAACTGATCATAAACCATTAGTATGGTTATTTAATGTAACAGATCCTGGGTCACGATTAATACGATGGAGATTAAAATTAGAAGAATACGATTATGAAATCATACATAAAACAGGAAAAACAAACGTAAATGCCGACGCATTAAGCAGAAATCCGCCAGTATCCATATTAAATACAAACAAAGAAATTCCTAGTAAAGAAGAATCATATGAAACAAAAGACGAACTAAACAACAAAAATAAAGTCCGAGAATATACGGAGAAAGAAAAGAATCAAATACTTTACGAATATCATAACGCACCTTTAGGAGGCCATCAA
>NW_022639670.1:44987-48460 GCF_010583005.1 Odontomachus brunneus | reverse complement strand
AATTGATACGATGGAGATTAAAATTAGAGGAATACGATTATGAAATCATACATAAAGCAGGAAAAACAAACGTAATGCTGACGCACTAAGCAGAAATCCGCCAGTATCCATATTAAATACAAACAAAGAAATTTCTTGTAAAGAAGAATCATATGAAACAAAAGATGAACTAAACAACGAAAATAAAATCCGAGAATATACGGAAGAAGAAAAGAATCAAATACTTTACGAATATTATAACGCACCTTTAGGAGGCCATCAAGGAATTCAAAGAACATTAAAAAGAATACGACTAAAACATAATTGGGAAGATATGACCGCAGACATAACTAAACATATAAATAAATGTGATTTATGCCAAAGAAATAAGGCAGCAAAGAAAAACAAATCACCAATGATAATTACGGACACACTTGAAAAACCATTTGAAAAATGCGCATTAGATATAGTAGGTCCATTAACAATAACTCAAAAAAGTAACAAATACTTATTAACTTTTCAGGATAATTTAACAAAATTTAGTAAAGCAATACCGATACCAAACCAAGAAGCATCAACGGTCGCAAGAGAATTTGTAGAAAAAATCGTGCTTGAATATGGAATCCCAGAAAAAATTCTGACAGATCAAGGAACGAATTTTTTAAGTAATATTTTTAAAACAGTGTGTAAATTATTAAAAATTGAAAAATTACAAACAACATCATATCATCCACAAAGCAATGGAGCTCTCGAACGTTCACATCGAACACTTGCGGAATATCTGCGTCATTATATAAAAGAAGATCAAACGGATTGGGACGATTGGATACCATATGCTATCTTTACATATAATACAACACCTCATTCTAGTACAAATTACACTCCTTTCGAATTGGTATATGGACATCAGGCAAATATACCAACCGTACTAAATCAACCTCCAAAATTCTCATACACAATAGATGATTACGTTCAAAAGATGAAACAAAGATTAAGGGCAACTAACAAAATAGCGAAAGAACACTTGAGAGAAAAAAAAGAAAAAAGCAAAAAATATTATGATAAGAAAGCGAAACAAAGCAACTACCAAATAGGAGACCAAGTATTAGTATTCGACGAAACCGTAAGAAGAGGACGATCAAAAAAGCTGGATTCTCTTTGGATAGGATCTTATGATATAGTAAAAATGCATTTGAATGAAAATTACACAATAAAAAGAGGACGAAGAACAATACGCGTCCACGCAAATAGATTAAAACTATATATAGAACAATAGAAAGTAATCACCTGAAATTTATCCCACGTGGAAGGCCCTCGAGTAGCACGTAAAATGGAAAAGAGGTAAGTCCTCAAAGGTCTTCCATGACCCACACTCGCAGAGAAAGAGCCAGGCTCCCCAGACTGGATCATTCCTCTACCGCGACCTATGGGCGGTAAAAACGGTCCCACAGAAGATCCGCACCCTGCAGTGGTAGATGAAGATTCACATTCCCTGGGTTGGAACACACCTCGACCACGATCGACAGGCGGAAAAACTTCCGGCCTGCCGGGAATGGATATTACCTCCATCGGAGAAAAGTCAAGTAGTAAATATTCATGGGCAGAACCATGAATACGGACCCCGCAACCAGCACATCTATACTATAAGATAGTACCACACATATAATTAAATATATATATTTTCTCACTTTAACACAAAAAATATAAAATAAAAATAACACTACCACAGGGCAAGTAATCACACACTCGCGACACAACGACATATTGTTTCTTTTCTTTAATATGTCCGTACAAAGAAACGGATGGAAAGAAACTGAAAGTATACGCGTTCAAAAAAAAAAACATTTCTGCTACGCAAAGCAACGCATCGGATTGCTAAAACCAACACCCACGATTTAATTACAGAACGCTCATCCTGATAAAGAGCATCAGGCTCATGATGAATGATTCACAAGAAAAAGTGCCGTACGAAATCCAAAAGTTTATACATACACGAGGCATATATTTCGACAAACAAGGTCAGTTATACCAAATCACATCTACTTGGAAAATAGTTATAAAAGTAAATTTAAAAACATTAGACTTGCGACGGGACCAGTTAGAAGAATATCTCGAAAATACGAAAAAAATTTGTGATGTATAAGAATTAACATCAAATACTGGAAAAACCTGTAATAATTTGTACGATATAGTAAAAACACGACTGAACCGAACACGACTAATACTGAACCAAATTTACGAAATATACTCACTAATACCAAATCGCCGACGCGGCTTAAAGACGGAATAGGTATGATAGTCAAATCTCTTTTCGGCACAATGGACGCAAACGATGAAAAAATTATAAACGAACAACTTCAATTATTAGAAAACAAACAGAAAACATTAAAGCATGTAACAACAAATCAACTAAAAATACTAAATACAACAATAGGACATTTAGAAGGATTAGAGGAAATCATACAAAAGAATGGAAAAACAATATGGGATAGATTAACACAAGTCAGCGATTTATAAACACAATTTATTTCACAACAATATTTAGACGAACACTTTACACTACTTGACGCAGCTTTGAATAACTTGGTACAAGACCAAAACGATATAATAACATATTTAAATAATATTAAACAGGGATACTTACCTATACAAATAACACCTATCGATATTATTTCACAAATAAAAGAAGCGCCAATTCGAGTACCGCAGAACTCGCATTTTCCGTTTAGAATCTCAACGAAAAACTGGCTGGAAATTGAAAAATTTATAACATTAAGTGCGTATTATCAAAAAGGGAATATTTTTACAATATTAAAGATACCATTAATAACGTATCCCACGTACGATATAATAAATGTTCGTCCATTACCAGTACACAAAAAAAACGACACATTTGCATGGACCAAAATTACTTATAACAAAATTGCGATTAATAAGGAAACGAATTCATATTTAATTATAAGAGAAAACGATTTACAAAATTGTAAGAAAATAGGTGATCATTATATTTGTGGACAGGGGAATCCGATATATAAAATTCAAGCGGATTCACCATGCGAAGTCCATCTGTACATAACTTTAGAAAAAACGGTAAATTGCAATACAAAATACATTCTCGCTAACCACACAGTAGTGATTACATTAAAAGAAAAAAAATGCATGGTTATATTCTACCCGGAATGAACAAAATATATATATCAACATTAACCTAAGGACAATTAGAGTTCACGCACAGGTTGTATAGTGCTATTATAAACTATTAAAACATAGTGACACAATCTCGCAATGAGAACAAGTTTTATTAAAAATCATAGGCGTTTCGGTCTCATTTCGCAGACCCACTTCAGTGATTACAACTAATGGTATAGTGTCGCAAAAAATAAAAAATCGCAAAAGTTGGCGTTAACAATGGTTGTCACAAAATTGTCGCTACAAATATTTTGTCTACGGGACTCGGAAGCACAAACATAATATATCATTTACAACAATGAATT
>NW_022639670.1:44621-44977 GCF_010583005.1 Odontomachus brunneus | reverse complement strand
AAAACATAGTGACACAATCTCGCAATGAGAACAAGTTTTATTAAAAATCATAGGCGTTTCGGTCTTATTTCGCAGACCCTCTTCACTGATTACAAGTAATGGTATAGTGTCGCAAAAAATAAAAAATCGCAAAAGTTGGCGTTAACAATGGTTGTCACAAAATTGTCACTACAAATTTTTTTTTTTTTTTTCTACGGGACTCGGAAGCACAAACATAATATATCATTTACAACAATGAATTGTTTCATTTTCGGAAGCTACCGGCAATTTATTCAGAGACTGGTCACTCCATCGCACGTACTAAAATGCTGTGGTATGATCATCTAAAAAACGTATTCAGATAGAGCAACCAACCC
>NW_022639670.1:41388-44536 GCF_010583005.1 Odontomachus brunneus | reverse complement strand
AAAAAAAAAAAAAAAACAAAATAATGATATCTACTTCGATAAAGGCCAGAAAGTTCCGGTGAGATGTTACGCGTATGAACGCCGAATGCCGCAAACAATATAGAATCAGTGTTTATATTTACTTCGTAATTGCAAACAAAATATGATCTAAGTCAAACCGTGTAACATGTTGTAGCATTATCCTAAATTCACAGTGTCAGTATGGGAATTCAATCCATGAGTCTGCATTTTTATAAAAATCATCTCTGCAATCATTCTTTTATAAAATAGATGTTCTTTATGCAAAACTTTGACATTATCCCACTCAAATTCGTGGCCGTAATTAACACGGTGCTCTTGACAGAGAGATGCGAAGTAAGGTCTTGAGGTAGTCGTTTATGTCCAGATATACGAGTGGAGAGCCTTCTGCTCGTCTGACCAACATAAGACGAGTCACAGTCTCCGCACTCTAACTTATATACAACGTTATTCAGAAGATTCAGAGGTGTTACGTCCTGTGCAGACATGAGTCATGCACTCTATCTTTGCCTCCTCTGTCAGGAAACAACAAACTATTCCGAATCGTAAGACCGTTTTTTTTGTCCATCCCCAATAAAAATTCCGACTAAAATTCCGAAATAACCCTGGAAAATACAGCACTAAAACTCCGTAATCCGCAAAGTAAACTTCACCGGACCTTATCCTTGGGATCAAAGGAACCGCTGGATAACAAAAAATTATGTCCGTTACATTTTCTAACTTACGTTATTCGGTTCCGCCTCATCTGCTGATTCCCTCACCACCTTAAAAATCCTCCAATAACCTCCTCTTTTGAAATGTATGATTTTCTCCACCCACAACCACAGCCAAGAAGATTTCCTTAACACTGTCTACTTACTTACTACTGGATACAACAGTCCCCCATACCATTTTCTCTGACGAATCCAACAACCTAGGAACCCCCAAATTTCCACATCTTCCCTACCAAACCATTTCCAGTTGATATCGTATATAACCGCGACTCCGCGCACCGCGGGTCACTTCACTTCACTTATACTTCACTCTTCTTACGCTCCTGCTCTTCTCTTACTCTTGTACTTCTACTACCACTGAGGAAAAATCCAAGTACCCTAAGAGTTCAGCTACTCAACTCTCTGTGCTTATTGCTGTATTCATCGTGCGATCGTTCGCAACCCTCACACACGAACACCAGGTTCTATTCAGACGAGGATCGAAAGGGGCCCAACTGAGAAATCCAGCAACAGTTACTCTCTCCTCCAAATCGCACATCAACAGTAAGTTATAGTTTTTTACTCGTTTTCTTCAATATCAAAACTTTAACTCCGGGTAGCTCGCGTACAGTATTTGTCCCGGATTACGCACAGGTTGCTTCCTAGACTCCTGGAACATCAAAATCTACCACCCTTCCCACCTCACTTGGCGGTTTTCCTTTTTTTTCCTTCTCAAAATCTGCCTTCTCGTCCAGCACCTCCACCTATTCCTCCATCTTCCCTCACGACCTACTTTTCACCCTCTTTACCTCCCAATGATCCTGAACATTAGTGCTCACCCTCACCCAGAAGTCCACACACACACACACACAAACACACACACACGCGCGTACTTTGTCTCCGTGCTAGTAGTTAATAAAAATTGTAACAACCCCGCGAGGAAAATAAATGTAATCGTCAAGAATTATTTAAATTCTAATTCAAATTATATCACAATTTCTTTTCGAATCCTTCCCTTTTCCCCCTTCATTTCTCTTATCCGCTCTCGGTCCGTCCGCGATAAAGAGATTCAGTTCTTTGATCGAAAAAGGACCACTCGTCGTACGTCGGTACACGCGTAAAGCGATCCTTCTGGTCGCTGACTCGTAACTCGACCTGCTAGTACGATCGAGACCTTACGTCGTGTTGCGTTCTCTACCAGGACGTAACATCCAGACGTAACAGAGGCAAAGCGTCCTTATGGACACGAACCAGACCAGAAAGCTTGTTCATAACACTAAAACATGAAACCTTATTAAATTCTTTAAAAATCTTACTGATTCTATCTGAAATCATTCCCAAATATGGAAAAATATTATAAGAACGAGTGGGTAACAAGGAAGACGAAGATGTACTTGGTGGAATAGTATTCATTTTTTCAATTAATCGAAACACACGTCTTCTACAGATTCTAAGAACAAATTCGATGGGATAACCATTCATAACCAATGTGTGGAAAACAAACTCAAAATTCTTTACATGGAACATTGGGTGGCTCAAAAAAATTACTCTATTCACTAACCCTATGATTGTGCCAATTTTATGTTGTATAGGATGAAAGGAGTTGTAATTAAAAAGGCGGCCAGAGTAAGTAGGTTTGTGGTACCAATCAAACCTAAGCCTACAATCTACAATTTCCATAGATGTTTCTAAAAAACAAACTTTGCCTCTATCGTCATAATCAATCGTAAATTGAAGGCGTGAATGGAAAGAGTTAAAAACATTTAAGATATTCTCTATAGAAGTTTCTGGAGCAATCATAACGATGTCGTCCACATACTGATAATAAAAAGGTAAACAGATCTGTATCGTCTGAAGTGCTCTTTCCTCAAGGTCTTGGAGAACAATATCAGCTATGATTGGAGAGAGAGAGGAGAGCCCATCGGGGTGCCAAAGGCCTTCTTGTAAATAAAGCCATCAAAGCTGAAATAAGAGGAGTTAAGGACGAATCTGAGCGCTAATATAAACTCATCCCTAGGAATCCTACAAGCCGCTTCCAAAAAACTCCATCTTCTCAAGACACAATCTATAACCAACTCAAGGGGAACATTAGTGAACAATGAGACCACATCCAACGAAAACAATCTACAGTGTTCCTCAACATACAAATTAGCCAAAGAATTAACCAGATCAAAACTATTCTTGATCCTGCTCTTAGGTACAGGGATACTGGTAGAAATCAACCTGTGCAAAAACAAGGCCAAATTATATAGAGGACTATTTATAGATGAGACAATTATCCTTAAAGGGTTGTCCGCCTTGTGAATCTTCGGAGAACCATAAGCACGTGGAAGAGTGGCATCGTTCGATTGGAGAAACTTATAAACCGAATTATCGATGTAGGACTCATTCTTCCATCTTTTTAAAATGTTTTTTTAATTCGGCTATTATTTATTTAG
>NW_022639670.1:41168-41378 GCF_010583005.1 Odontomachus brunneus | reverse complement strand
CATAAGTATTAACGTCCTCCAACTGTAACATCTTTGCAACATAAACATTCCTGTCAAGAGCAACTGTAACATTACCCTTGTCAGCCTTCATAAACAATAAATCTGGAAATGACTTAGAAAACGTTTTTGCTTCAAGATAATTTTGAAGGATAACTTTGTTATTGTGATATAGAGTAGGTAAATACAGTTTAATGCTACGTAAGATAGAAA
>NW_022639670.1:40607-41158 GCF_010583005.1 Odontomachus brunneus | reverse complement strand
TATTAACGTCCTCCAACTGTAACAACATCTTTGCAACATAAACATTCCTGTCAAGAGCAACTGTAACATTACCCTTGTCAGCCTTCATAAACAATAAATCTGGAAATGACTTAGAAAACGTTTTTGCTTCAAGATAATTTTGAAGGATAACTTTGTTATTGTGATATAGAATAGGTAAATACAGTTTAATGCTACGTAAGATAGAAACAGAACGACTCCTTAATATTTCTTTTTCATTCGTACTAAGCGACCTCATATTATTTTCTAGATGTTTTATACATTCTATAAGAGTGGATTTCTCATTAGTTGGAGGTACACTAAAGCCGTTGCCTAATTGTAGCAAACCTTGAATATTGGTCGGTATGTCAATCGATGATAGATTCAAAAACCACTTCTGTTGCGGTTGAAATAAGTTTGGATTTTTTAACTTCTCATATCTCAAAGGATCAATAGTAATCGAGCGATGCCACTCTTCCACGTGCTTATGGTTCTCCGAAGATTCACAAGGCGGACAACCCTTTAAGGATAATTGTCTCATCTATAAATAGTCC
>NW_022639670.1:37413-40597 GCF_010583005.1 Odontomachus brunneus | reverse complement strand
GAAGGATCAATAGTAATTTGGAAGTTATCAGAATTATTCATGAAGGGAAATTGTTCTTTTGCATAACATGTCTTGTTAACATGTTGCGTACTAGAATGTGATCTCAGTCTTCTATTCGGAACTTCAGAATAAGAAATCGAACAGTAATATTCAATAGGTCTCATTTCCTTTATAACATTACTACGTTTTTTTATTAAGAGAAAATCAAATTTATCTACCAATCTAAATTCTTCTTTTTGTAAAACTTTGTTGATGTGCGCAAAATGTAAAAAACAAAAATTACGCCAAAAGAGAGGAGGCAAAGATCTATTGAGTGAATTGGACAGATGGAGGATCCGATTCCGTAGAAAATAAATATGCGTGTAGGCATCCCTTATTTCAGTTCTTAATATCATTTGTGCAAAAACTTCATTTACTCTCTTTATCCTCCCTCTAAACCTTTTGTTATATAAAGGAATTTCGTACTCATTAATACGTCTAAGGTGTTGAGGAATAATGTTATTCATAAGGCATTTTCGTAGGAAGTCGATTTGTAAGTTAACCTTACCCAAAGAGATCTCTAAATTATTTAGGCATTTTAGTTGTCCAGAAAGTGTCAGTCCGAAATATAAGGAAATGAAATGTAAAAATTTACATAAATAAATCTGTCTAAAACGCATGTTTTCAGTCCGCGCTACTTTGAAATAATATAACTAAAAAACTCTTCTTGAGTATATCAACATTAACCTAAGGACAATTAGAGTTCACGCACAGGTTGTATAGTGCTATTATAAACTATTAAAACATAGTGACACAATCTCGCAATGAGAACAAATTTTATTAAAAATCATACGCGTTTCGGTCTCATTTCGCAGACCCTCTTCAGTGATTACAAGTAATGGTATAGTGTCGCAAAAAATAAAAAATCGCAAAAGTTGGCGCTAACAATGGTTGTCACAAAATTTGTCGCTACAAATTTTTTTTTTTTTTAATTTTTAATAAAATTTGTTTTCATTGCGAGATTGTGTCACTATGTTTTAATAGATTATAATAGCACTATACAACCTGTGCGTGAACTCTAATTGTCCTTAGGTTAATGTTGATATACTCAAGAAGAGTTTTTTAGTTATATTATTTCAAAATATATATGTCCAATGTAAAAATAAAAATTATAACAACAAAATTAAAAATACGGGAATAATAAAATTTAAGGAACAATGCAAATTAGTATTAAACGAGATAACAATACAATCACAAGGAACAATATAAGACAAAACAATAGAAACATACATACCGGAGTATAACATAACCATTGCAAAAGAACAAATAGAAACTAGAAATAATACAATACCGCAATTAAAAATTTAAAAAATTATTCAAAATCCAACAGAACAAACCGATTTAAGTAAAGAATTGACACAAACGCAAAAAGAATTAGAAAATTCTGATATATTTACAAATTATAAACAGTTAGTCTATACTACCGCACCAAGTGGCATAATAATCATAATTATAATAATAATAGTAATATTTTTATTAAGAAAAATAAAGAACTTAAGACACCTTGACGTACGACAGATTCTCGAACAAAAAACAAAGAGATCTCAACAAAGACCGTCATTATCCACTATAGAAAGAGAAATGAGTGAAATCTCTCCCAGATTACCATCACATTGTAAACCATCTATACCTACCATACCCTCACTAATACGTAGACATAGCATAGAACAATTATAAAATTAAGAAAACGATTGTAATAAAAAATTGTACACGGGGAAAACTAAATGTATTTAGGATAAGAATTTAGCGAAAACGAGGCGTTTTCTTTTTTCAAGGGGGGAGGGATGTTATGTAGGACAAAACATGATGAAACGCTAAAAGACGTTTCAGCCGAAATACACGTGTTGCATAAACGAACACTGCAAAATACGGCAAGTAAATCAAAAGTGCATGCGCTGCAGAAACATCACGTTACACTTTTGAACTGTTGGGTAATTAGGTCGGTAACCTAATTCCCTAATTCCACGAATGATATATAAAGAGTTGGACCACCTACTCGAGAGAGAGAGTAGAGAGAAAGATACTGTCCATTCTAAAGGCGCACGTTTGCACCGGATCCCAATTACCGGTTGTGCTCATCGTAACCGAGGGCACAACATTAATGTGAAATAAGTAATTGCATGACATAAGTTATAATGACAGACTTCCTAAAAAATATCGTGCATGATATCAACATAATAGTTTTCAACTATATGAAATGATGGAATATCATTTAATAAAGAATTATTTTTAACTCCAGTGCTTTGTCAATTATTAATCTTTAAATCATTATCGTGATTTGTAATTATTCGTATTAATTCCTTATTTTCAGTACTTTGTTTTTGACAATTCTTCTTTCCTGCTTTACAAAATCGGCAGAAGAAGTTACTCGAAAACGAGTTACTTAAAATTTATAAATAAATTTAATACTAAGTTATCCCCAAGCACCAAACCCAAGATAAAATGAACGCGTACAATTAAGTTTTCATCGATTTTAATGTCTATACCATTTATTTCTAGATATTTTAATTCATTTATAAGAGACTGAAAACATTTTTCATTTCCATAATTTTTTATATCAGTAGATTTTATAATGGCAGCAAAGAATTGTCACATCCCTGCGTGACGTACGCGAGCACGAAAAACTTTTTTCCTCTCATTCGTTTTCGGTTGCTCTGTCCACACTGTTGGAACAACAATTCAGTCATTTATTTAGCTCTAAGTCCATCGGTTATCGAGATATTAATTTGTTAATTAACGACTTTGTTTAATTCGAAAGCCCACACCGTGGGAACAACAATTCAGTCATTTATTTAGCTCTAAGTCCATCGGTTACCGAGATATTAATTTGTTAATTAACGACATAGTTTAATTCGAAAGTTTGTGCCGTGGGAACAACAATCCAGTTATTTGTTTAGCTCTAAGTCCCTCGGTTGCCGAGATACTAATTTGTTAATTAGCAACTTTGTTCAATTCAAAAGCTCACATCGTGGGAACAACAATTCAGTTATTTGATTCACTCTAAGTCCCTTGGTTGCCGAGATATTAATTTGTTAATTAATAACCTTGCTTAATTCAAAAGCCCACACCGTGGGAACAACAATTCAGTTATTTGTTTAACTCTAAGTCTCTTAGTTGCCGAAATATTAATTTGTTAATTAACGAC
>NW_022639670.1:30964-36778 GCF_010583005.1 Odontomachus brunneus | reverse complement strand
CTTTACCCCAGCTCGGGAGCCCCCTCGCGAGGAGGAGGTCCGGTCGACGGGATTTCCTAACGCGGGCACAACTTCTCAAGATCCGAAGCCTCGAAGGAAGACCCGACGAGCCGGCAGAAAGAACCAAGTCCGGCGGCAGTTAAAGAATGTTTCGTAGACTGCAACACGCCGGGAATCAGCTACCACCTACCCACAAATAGAAGGGTATTACCTTGTAATCGGCCACCGGGTTAAGCCCAAGTACTGTTCAAATTGTCAGGATCCTGTAACGGCAGACCAGCCCATGTCGGCATGCCTAGACTGTACGGCCGAGTTTATTAGTATGGAGGAAGAAAGTTAAGGGGACCGCGAAATTGTGTTCTCGCACTTACCCCGGGAGCAATCGAGACGGGTACCAGGGGGTAGAGTAGGCTTTACGCCGCTGACCCTCATCTTCAACAACCCCGACCTCTCACCCTTAATTCAGGGCGGAGTCGAGGTGTCGCGCCCAAGGACGTGACAGAATACATTTTCTAATTTAAATTGTTCAACTGCAAAACACGGAAAAGAATAGTAAACATTACAAATTGAATGAACTTTGGAATGGGATCCAAGAGGATTATTAATTTCAAGATCATCTAAGTACAAGAAATATGGCACCACTGTTTTGTTAGTATAAAGTTTAGCTTTTTGTTTCCATAATTCGCCTTGCACAAAATTTGTGAATATAGGACACTTTTGTAAAAAGTCAATATTATCTAACGTACGCTTTAAAAATCCTACCTTTTTAAATATTTTCTTAAATTGAAATCTCAAGGGCATAAGAGCACCCTTTATTTGTTTTTCATCATATATAGAACTACCGTTCCGATAAATTCTACTAATTGTTTATCTATTGTAAATTCTTGCACATTTTCAATATAATTCTCACTTTTTAACCATTTATACAAAAAATACTCAGTATTTAAAAATTTGAAGGGGTTTCTACAATTTGATATTAGGCTATAAAATTTATTATGTACAGAACAGAAATTTACTATTGGCAAATGATTTCGTAGTATCCAATAATGGATCTTTTAAACATTTGTTTGCGTATTCCTGTACTTTAAAAACATCTTTTCTGGAGAAGTTATTATTATTGTGGAGAGTAAGTACAAATTCTGTAACATAATTGATCATTTTTTTAAGTGATTCTTGCATTTGAAACTCAGGAATTGTATTATTGTCTATTCTGACAATTTCTAATGTTTGCGTTTTATTAATATTATCGTCTGATGTACAAACGCACGCGGGATAATTAGAAACTAAAGATGTAGTAGAATGACTAGCACTAGCATCTAATTCCATGTTATTTTGTGTATCATCGAAATCAAAATCTTGTGTTTCAAATTTATTACTAGTATTTTTATCATTTATATGTTTACGCGTCATATGCTTTTTAAAGCTACTTAAATTTTTAAAAATTTGAATGCAATTGGATTCACATCTATAAATTGAATTTGTTTTCAAATCATAAATGCGTTTTAAATGAAAACTCAATAAATTAATAGACTTGAAGTCTTTTTTACAAATATAGCATAATATTTTAATATTTTAAAAGAATATATTATATTTTAAGTTACCGTCAATAATATATTATTGACTCTTATATAACTCTTCAATTTTAAACTCGCAGTTAAACGTAGTTAAATATAAGCAATCTTGACTCTGAGAAACTTCAACGTGAGTTTTATAGAAGCCCAATTCGTTTCAAAAACTTTCCTATAACCTGTATTAATATATTAATTTTAATTCCTTAAACAGTCACACAAATATAGTATAGTTATCCATATTATTGTACTTACCACAATTCCTTTAAAGCTGAATTTTACAAACGATTTTTCACACAAGAAACTTTAAATTAAAATATTAGAATGCAGCAAAGCACAACGGCATCCTACAAGTTATAACGTGTCTATGATTTGTGATCGTGAACGCGAGAAACGGTCACGATGCGAAAAACATGAAAATCGGTATAAGTCTTCTTCTCTTTCTCTACAATAGCCCCATCTCCGCACACGGAGTCGATATGGCTAGTTCTCGACGGAAGTGGATACATTGCCTCAACAAATATTTTATTCAGCTAATCCTTAGTTTTATTATGTAATGAAAAAAATTCGTTTATATCATGTGTACTTTGTTATACTTTTTATTCGTTGCATTAACCAATTTTGTTATTAAAAGATTTTCTTTAATACACATAACGAATTTGATTATTGAGATAATGTACAAACTTTATTAAGTAATGAAATGATGCGTTAACATGTTGAATGTATGTAATCACTTCTATGAAATTTTATAATACACATTTAATAAACGAGTTTATTGATTCAATAAACACGTTCATTGGAAAAATAAACTTTTTCAATAGTTTATTTAAACGTTACATTGTTATGATACATTTAAGTACATTATATTAATAAACAATGATTTGTTATATCAATTAATGTAATTATATGATACATTTAAGTACATTTAAGTATATTATATTAATAAACAGTAATTTGTTATATCAATGAATGTAATTATAGCCAATGAAAAGTATTCAATATAATATTTATAATATTAATTAAAAGTTTATTGTATCAATGAATTTCAAGTTAATAACCGTCAAGTTAATAAACGTCATTTATTGATAATACGAACAACATTTTTTTCAGTGTAGATCGACTCCGACGAGTACGGGAGCGTCCAGAGTTTTTATGATTTGGAAGGCGTGTCGGATGCGAGTACGGTGAACTCGTATCGTGAGCTGCACTTGCCCCGGCGAGGTGACGATAGTACGGTCGGTTAGTCGGATCTCCGTCGCGGTTGTCTTCATCGGTCGATATCCTGGCCATATCCGCCTCAGAGCTTGTTCTTGGACACAGGAGATCTCCGATCCTGTGTCCATTAAGGCTCGGATCGTAAGGCCGTTGCTCGATGTGCGGCCGGGGAAGGTAGTGAACCTTCAGAGTCGAGCGGCGGTCGGTACGGTCTCGACCCGTGCCTCGTTTCCCGGGGGGTGGCATTGGCGAGTTAGCACCCCGTCCTTTCCGCATACGGAACAGAACAGTCTCGCTGGCCGTGCGCATTGGCTGCGATGATGATCTCGCTGCTTGCAGCGCCAGCAACACTCCTCGCGCTGGTAGCTCGTGGCGGCCACCGGCGGACGTCGGATGGCGGGTGCTGTTGGTCGGCCGTCAGTCTGCGAGCGGGTGGTGCGCTGCTGTTCGCGTACGGTCTCGTACTCGGTAGCCCGGTCCTTCAGGTCTTCACAATTTTCGAGGTCATACAGTCGTACGTATAGTTTATACTCGGGGAGCAAATTCTCGTAGAGCTGCAGTAGGTGGTCCTCTGGGTGGAATCCGCCTGCCTTTCGCATCAAAGTGGTGACCGCCACCTCATATTTTGCGTATGTTTCGCCGGATCGTTGCGTTCGTCCCATTGCTTCCCTGCGTAGCTGGACTTGGTAGCGGGGTGACAGATGTTGCCTTCGGAAGGCGCGGTTGAAATCCTCCCACGTGCTCCATTCATCTCTGCAGTTACTGTACCAGAGGAGGCTATCGCCTTTAAATAGTTCTGGTAGCCCCCTCAGGAGATATTCGTCCGGGTAGCCATATCCTTCGCTCAACTCGGCTAGTCGCTCGAGGAAGGCGAGGGGCTCTCAGCCGTCAAATATACAGCCCCACTTGCGCATTTGCGACATAATGGTTGCTGTGTCGGGGACCGGTATGCAGGTAACGGCTCACTGGTGGCGGTCGTGGCAGTCGTGGCGGTGGTGTGTGTCGATCCGGTTACGGTAGTCTCCATGCCTGGGAGCGTGGCGTAATATTGCCTCAGCCTCCTTCTTAGCTCGTCGAGGCTGTCGAATGCGTTTAAATTCAGTTGCTTCGCAACCAAAATCAATTCGGCCTTGGATCTTTGGAATATCCGCGACGGCATATTCTACCTCTCACACACACCTGATTCTCGCGCTGTCGTCCTGTGGCCAATGTCCCTGTTCGGGCGCCAATTTGTGTCACGACTTGCCTCGCGGTTCGAAAGTGGCGATTTTGACGTGAGAAACGAAGAACGTGGAAGACCATCGAAAAAGTTTGAAGACAGCGAATTGCAAGCATTGTTGAATGAGGATGACACTCAAACGCAACAACAACTCGCGGATCAATTAAATGTGACACGAGAAGCCGTCTCCATACGTTTGAAAGCCATGGGAAAGATCTAGAAGATGGGAAAATAGGTTCCACATGAACTGAATGAAAGACAACAGGAAAACCAAAAACCACTTGTAAAATGCTGCTCGCCAGGTACAAAAGAAAATCATTTCTTCATCGAATTGTGACTGGCGATGAAAAATGGATATATTTTGAGAATCCTAAGCGTAAAAGATCATGGGTAACTCCAAGCGAACCATCGACATCGACTGCAGGGCCAAATCGCTATGGACGGAAGACAATGTTCTGTGTTTGGTAGGATCAGAAAGGTGTGATCTATTATGAGCTGCTAAAATCTGACCAAACCGTTAATACTGAACGCTACCGACAACAAATGATCGATTTGAATCAAGCTTTGCGTGAAAAACGACCAGAATATAAAAAAAGGCAACACAAAGTGATTTTGCTTCATGATAATGCACCATCATACACAGCAAAACTGGTCAAGGAAACGATTGAGGCGTTTAGTTGGGAAATACTTTGGCATGCGGCTTACTCACCAGACTTGGCTCCGTCCGATTACTATTTATTTGCATCGATGGGACACGCACTTGCTAAGCAGCGCTTCACTTCTTACGAAAATGTACGAAAATGATTCGATGATTGGTTTGCCTCAAAAGAGCAACAGTTTTTTTGACGTGGCATCCACAAATTGTGAAACAGATGGGAAAAATGTATAGCTAGCGATGGATATACTTCGAATAAAATATTTTTTATCATTTTCATACAATAAACGTGTATTTTCTATATAAAAATTCCGGTTTCATATTTACATACCTGGTATTTCTCGGTGTGTTTAAAAATGTTCTAGCATCAATAGGTAATTTATCATGTCCTTCTTCTCGTAAAATATGCAATAAGGCGGTTAAAGAGTTTTGTGTTATACAGGGTGTCCAAAAAGTCTGGAAACACCTGAATAATTTCCCAGGTAAATTATTTTTGAAAAATGTTAAGGTCACTCTTGTAGTAACTTTTGACGAGGAATTCAATGGTGACTTTGGATTTGACCTTGACGATGACCTTGAAGGTTATTTCAAGGTCATCTCAATTTTTTAAAATGGAAACCCCCTTTTTTGACGTCGGCAATCGAAAGAGCGGGAAATTCTACGTCCAAAAACATTATAAGGCCATAAATCGTGGTTGACCTTGAAGGTCATTCAAAGGTTATTTAATTTTGAGGACTGGATATCTTCGAAGAACGCAGTTGATGAAAATAGCTTACTTTAGTTATTTTGTTTAATTGCAATTAGTGGTGACCTCAAACTCGACTTTGTTGGTGTCCTTCAAGATTATTTCAAGGTCAAATAATACTAAAAATGAAATATTTGAAAGTTTTTACTAGCTATGCCAGTGTCAAAAATTATCTTGGAATTTTAACTCAACTGTAGATTGAAACTTGTTTACCGGAAAAATGCATTTACAACTTAAAGAAATTTAAATTTTCATTTGAAATTCCTACAATAAACTTTTAACATCCTTAACTTGTAAAATATGTAAACAAATAAATTTTTTTAAACCGTAACACTAGACTGACAACTTACACAGCATACTTTATGTTATTTTTGAGCCACGTTTTTAATACATATTAAAAAAGTATTTTCTA
>NW_022639670.1:30682-30883 GCF_010583005.1 Odontomachus brunneus | reverse complement strand
GTAACACTAGACTGACAACTTACACAGCATTCTTTATGTTATTTTTGAGCCACGTTTTTAATACATATTAAAAAAAGTATTTTCTAGCAAGTTCTTTACGTTGGATTTTATGTTAGATAATTTGTTTATGTCTGAAATGCTAGCTACATATTCAAAATCAAAGAATAAGACGTTATGTTAATTATTGAAAAGCAAAAAAAA
>NW_022639670.1:25638-27605 GCF_010583005.1 Odontomachus brunneus | reverse complement strand
CCCCCCCCCCCATTTCGCGAGTGGTCGAGCCGACCACGTACGGATTTTACTATTCCTCCTGCATGGAATCTAATTATCCATAATGTACTGTTATCGTACCTACGATATCGGTGGGATATATGTGCTGAGTTGTATGGTACCTCCAATATTAGGTGTTCTGTAAGTGCCACGCGGACTGGTGTTTTGTCGCCTGGTTTCCTTTCGCATTTGATGGTTTTTGGTGGTGTTATTTTTATGTCATATTTTATCCGTGGTCCGGTTCCTTTCGGTTGTACCTCTGGTTTCTCTTGGTTGTCCGTGGCGGTCGGCGTTGTAGTATCGATGGTCATTGTGGTTTTGATACCCCATTTGACTGCTCTCACTCATGGTTTTTGGCGTTTATCGCGCGTGGGTGATGGTAATCCCATTAAAGCGCAGCGCTTTTTTTCCGTTGTTAGTGCTGTCGGATGTGTCTTGCGGCATGCTATGGCTGGTGCTGGTCTGTTACCATTATCCATATCTTTGGGTAACCGTTTCCCTGGTGGAATGACCCTTTCCCCTGGTGTTCTCTCCTCCTGTGGTAGGATGCTGTCCCACTGGGCTTGAGCCTCAGCCTCGCTCCACGTAGCTAACAGCTCCACTATGGTTCTGTCCACGTCGTCCATACTGTTCGCTGCGCTGTTACTTAGTAGTCCTCTCGTGATTTGGATCCTTGTTTATATTTCCGCTTAGCTTCCTTACATCCCATGATCTTGACTTCCCCTTTTTTTTTTCCTTTGTTATGATCTCTTGTTTTATACCTGGTTTATTTGTTCTTCCAATGCTAATGGTAATTCGGTTTTGTTTACTTTTCTCACTCTTTTAATTTTCCTGGATTGATGAAAATCTACTCGCCAGTATTCTCCGTCTATGTACTTGTGGTAAATTAGGGAAGATAATGACGCGTAGTGTGGAAGTTCGAAGCTGCGGCCTCATGAAATATTAACTATCTGTTTTATGCTACGAGGCGGCTTGGTGTATACCGGTGTCTTCCCTTCTGGGTTTTTGTTGATTTGCTTGCAATTATTGCAAGCCTCCGTTTGCACGCCTTCTGTAACCGTCTGAGTCAGTTTTTGCTCGTTTAAAAACGGTGGTTTGTTTCCGGCTGGTGGCTCCCAGTTTTCCAGCCAATCCAATAGGTGGATACCAAAAGGTTTTGACATCTTGAGTTGCTACTGCTGATGTAGCTGCTGTACCGAATGTCACTCTACTCATCCTTTTGCTGTGACATCCTTCCTTTTATTCCTGGTTTTCGCTTACCCCTTCCTCATCGGCTGTTACGTCATCCAGGTCATTCTCTGTTTTTAGATCCTATATATGTACTTGTTTATACCATTTTTTATTTTTGTCCTGTAAGTCTACTATTATTCTTACGGAGATATTATTTTTCTTACTGTCATAAGATCCAAAAATTTTGGCGCAAGTTTCGCATTTATTGCTTTTTCCTTGCTTGAGAGTGCATGATTCCGTTTCCACACCACGTCGCCTATTTTTGGTTTCCAATTCCTTTTACGTAGGTTGTAGTATTTCCTTTGCTTCTGGAATGCACTGGCTAAGTTTATCCGTACTAGCTCGTACGCTGCATCAAGTCGTTTTCCTATTTCGCTTGGTACTTGTGATTCTCTATGCTTCCTTTCACGGAAATGCGGTCCAGACAGCTCTCTGCCTGTATTGAAATACACGGGTGAAAACCCGGTGATATCTTGCTTCGCCGTGTTGAACGCAAATTTTATTTCTTGTAAATTATCGTCCCACTTACGGTGATTTTCTCCCACATATTGTGCGATCATGGTCTTCACCGTGCGGTTTGCCCTCTCCACGGGGTTACATTGCGGTGTCCAAACCGGTGTAAGCCGCTGTGTGATTCCCAATTCCTGTACTAATTTTCTCATGCTGCCGGATTTAAACTGTGTACCGTTGTCCGAGATTAATATCTTCGGGACTCCATG
>NW_022639670.1:24909-25628 GCF_010583005.1 Odontomachus brunneus | reverse complement strand
TCTATAGCCCACGAACGTAATTTTTCCTGTAACATTTTCCTCTGATCACATTCATTTTTATATATCTTAAAAGAATTCAGTGCAATATTCTCTGATTGTAATTCTTGTGTATCTCGTAATTCTTGTGTATCTTTATGTCTGATTTTTCATTTTCTTTATAATTTGTATTTTCTGATAAATATTCTTCCGAAGTAAACTATTGATTATGATCCTCAACAAGATTTTCTACTGGTGCAACAGAAAATGTAATTTTGCTTTGTTCTAATAAACGACGGTTCTGTTGTCTGCGAGATAAATCTCTAAATTTGTTGAATTTTGGCATTGTCATATTAATTTTTACAACAACCAAAGAAAAACCTGTTATTAAAAAAATATATAATTAACAAATAGTATAATTTTTATCATTACAAAATTATACTATTCCGTTAAAAAATTTTTTATATATCATATATATATAATCATATATAATATATATTATATATATATATAAATAAGGTGTAGTAAAAAGAAATTCATTATTTTTGCATGAAATTGAAGGCTTTAGGTCAAATATGCACCGTTTTGTTCGATAACTTGTTGTCATTTTGAAGGTAATTCCATTATGCCTCTCTCATGGAAACCCTTGTCCCTATTGGCAAAAACTGGGACAGTCGATTTTCACAAGCTTCTCTTGAGGCGAATATTTCACCAGCAAAATCATTCGCCATAGACAGGAACAG
>NW_022639670.1:22939-23454 GCF_010583005.1 Odontomachus brunneus | reverse complement strand
ATGACGGTACACTATTTCTTCTAATATTGCTTGTGCAACTGCTGTTGCTGTAGCTTTCCTCAGAGGTTTGACCTCTAGCCACTTTGTAAATCGGTTTTGCATCGTTAATACCCATGTGTGTCTCTTACTTGATCGCGGTAGTGGTCCAATTTGGTCCATCGAGACCTAATCCTTGTTCCCAAGGATGCTGCACATTTGTCGCATGCATTATCCCTGCTGGTTGACGTTGTTGCTGCCTTATGTGCCTTGCAATTTTCGCACTTTCTCACATACTTATTTATTTCCTTCAGCATCCCCGGCCAATAGTATAACCTTGCGATGCGACATATTATCTTTGCGATGCCCAAATGCCCTGCTGTTGGATCATCGTGATACGACCTCAGTATTTCGGCTCTATGCTCGTGAGGAATGCATTCTTTCCATTGCTCCCTATCCAGTATTTCTTTGAAATCGAGACTATGTAGGATGTGGCGATATAACTTGCCGTTCCTAATTTCATAGTCTGGCGACCTCTG
>NW_022639670.1:21030-22929 GCF_010583005.1 Odontomachus brunneus | reverse complement strand
TCTATTGGCCAAAGCTGGCCGCTTCTGGACGATTGATTCTTCATACGGTCCAATTGTTGACAGTACAGGTCCGAATTAAGAGTTCGGCCGTAGGGGAGCAGCTCATAGTGGATTATTCCCTGCCAATCCCACCAAACACACAGCAAAGCCTTCCTGACCGTCAATCCTGGCTTGGCCACCGTTTGCGCCGGCTCTCCGCGTTTCGACCACGACCGTTTTCACTTGACGTTGTCGTAAGTGACCTACTTTTCATCACCAGTCACCATCCGCTGCAGAAATGAATCGATTTTGTTGCGATTCAGCAGCGATTCGCAGATGGAAGTTCGGTCCATGAGGTTTTTTTGTGTTAACTCGTGTGGCACCCATACATCGAGATTCTTTTTGTATCCAGCCTTATTCAAGTGGTTCCAAACGGTTTTTTGTGCAATGTTTAGCTCCTGGGCAATCGAAATAGTGCTTACATGACGGTCGGACTCGACGATTTCCATTATTTTATTGACATTTTCGACAATTGGCCTTCCAGAGCGTGGTGCATCTTTGACATCAAAATTACCGGAACGGAATCGACGAAACCAAAATTGCGCGTGATTGGCTGTTGCAGTATCAGGACCATAAACACTATTCACCACCTGGCTTGCGTTTTCGCCTTTATCGAAGAAAAACTGTAAAATATGGCGCATTTTCTCTTTGCTGGTGTCCATATTTGACGCGCGCTGAAACAATACTGAGTCAAACAATCACAAAACTGTCTCAGAAGTTTTTTTAGTACTAAATCCTAACTTTCTAACGCCATCTAGCGTAAACCGATCGCACTTATACAACACGAGATACATATTACTAAAGCCATGTAACCGCGATTCGTTGCGGGTTCGAATCGCTTGTCGGATCGGGTTCGTGATAAGCGGAATAATTGAAAAAGAACAGTGGTTTTAAGAATAATAATAAATAATATATTTAAATACTAAGCTGACGATAATTACAATATATATATAGATCGAACAATACGTGTCGACGCCGTTGGTTTTGATTGTTTGTATCGCCTGACAGAGGCTTGTTTAGACGCCGGCTTGCGAGATGTGACGCTCGGTGCGCGGGACGCGGACGACGTCTGTGTCGCGTCTTCGCGAGTTTATTTTGTTGATGTTTCTTTCGGCGTCTTGTCTCTTAAACGCGGTTGACACTTCTTCCAGCGATTTTAGCGGAGTTTCGGAATCGTATAATGTCGCGGTCGTTGAGATTGCAGCGTAGCTGCACGCGGGATATTGTCTTAGCGGCGCTCCCTTCGATCTCCTATCGCGGAGATTTAAATCGGTTCGGCGTATGCGATGCGTCCGTCGGTCCTTGTACGTTGGACCTTAGCTCTCGGAGTCTCCTTTATGTCTCAACGAGCTCGGCTCGTTCGGACACGATTTCGGATGCGGCCAGCGGTGCCGCTGATTTTATTAGTGTCGGCCTCACGAATCCGTGAGCCGACGGCGGAGTGATTACAGTCGCCAAGCGACGAACAGTAATCTGCCAGGAGCGGAGTAGAGTCGAATGTCGAGGACACGCATCCGTGTAACGACGGCGGAGTGATTACAGTCGCCAATCGACGAACAGTAATCTGCCAGGAGCGGAGTAGAATTGGTCTCTTTTAGAGCGGAAGATCGGAATCGGATTCTCCGTCGAGAGCGGTAGATCGGTTCTGTTTCTCTTTTGAGAGTGGACGATCGAATCTCCTCGATTACGATTACGCGGCGTTTTATATCCATTGAATCTCGCTTGATTCGCTATTTACCGCGGTTATTCGGCGATCGCGCTGTTTACAATATTAGAGGACGCGCTGTCCTCTTGCGCTTCTAATTCGCGTTGTTCTGCGTTTTTATTACGTAACGATATGCATCGTTACATCACCCCCCC
>NW_022639670.1:17179-20998 GCF_010583005.1 Odontomachus brunneus | reverse complement strand
CCCCCCCCCCCATTTCGCGAGTGGTCGAGCCGACCACGTACGGATTTTACTATTCCTCCTGCATGGAATCTAATTATCCATAATGTACTGTTATCGTACCTACGATATCGGTGGGATATATGTGCTGAGTTGTATGGTACCTCCAATATTAGGTGTTCTGTAAGTGCCACGCGGACTGGTGTTTTGTCGCCTGGTTTCCTTTCGCATTTGATGGTTTTTGGTGGTGTTATTTTTATGTCATATTTTATCCGTGGTCCGGTTCCTTTCGGTTGTACCTCTGGTTTCTCTTGGTTGTCCGTGGCGGTCGGCGTTGTAGTATCGATGGTCATTGTGGTTTTGATACCCCATTTGACTGCTCTCACTCATGGTTTTTGGCGTTTATCGCGCGTGGGTGATGGTAATCCCATTAAAGCGCAGCGCTTTTTTTCCGTTGTTAGTGCTGTCGGATGTGTCTTGCGGCATGCTATGGCTGGTGCTGGTCTGTTACCATTATCCATATCTTTGGGTAACCGTTTCCCTGGTGGAATGACCCTTTCCCCTGGTGTTCTCTCCTCCTGTGGTAGGATGCTGTCCCACTGGGCTTGAGCCTCAGCCTCGCTCCACGTAGCTAACAGCTCCACTATGGTTCTGTCCACGTCGTCCATACTGTTCGCTGCGCTGTTACTTAGTAGTCCTCTCGTGATTTGGATCCTTGTTTATATTTCCGCTTAGCTTCCTTACATCCCATGATCTTGACTTCCCCTTTTTTTTTTCCTTTGTTATGATCTCTTGTTTTATACCTGGTTTATTTGTTCTTCCAATGCTAATGGTAATTCGGTTTTGTTTACTTTTCTCACTCTTTTAATTTTCCTGGATTGATGAAAATCTACTCGCCAGTATTCTCCGTCTATGTACTTGTGGTAAATTAGGGAAGATAATGACGCGTAGTGTGGAAGTTCGAAGCTGCGGCCTCATGAAATATTAACTATCTGTTTTATGCTACGAGGCGGCTTGGTGTATACCGGTGTCTTCCCTTCTGGGTTTTTGTTGATTTGCTTGCAATTATTGCAAGCCTCCGTTTGCACGCCTTCTGTAACCGTCTGAGTCAGTTTTTGCTCGTTTAAAAACGGTGGTTTGTTTCCGGCTGGTGGCTCCCAGTTTTCCAGCCAATCCAATAGGTGGATACCAAAAGGTTTTGACATCTTGAGTTGCTACTGCTGATGTAGCTGCTGTACCGAATGTCACTCTACTCATCCTTTTGCTGTGACATCCTTCCTTTTATTCCTGGTTTTCGCTTACCCCTTCCTCATCGGCTGTTACGTCATCCAGGTCATTCTCTGTTTTTAGATCCTATATATGTACTTGTTTATACCATTTTTTATTTTTGTCCTGTAAGTCTACTATTATTCTTACGGAGATATTATTTTTCTTACTGTCATAAGATCCAAAAATTTTGGCGCAAGTTTCGCATTTATTGCTTTTTCCTTGCTTGAGAGTGCATGATTCCGTTTCCACACCACGTCGCCTATTTTTGGTTTCCAATTCCTTTTACGTAGGTTGTAGTATTTCCTTTGCTTCTGGAATGCACTGGCTAAGTTTATCCGTACTAGCTCGTACGCTGCATCAAGTCGTTTTCCTATTTCGCTTGGTACTTGTGATTCTCTATGCTTCCTTTCACGGAAATGCGGTCCAGACAGCTCTCTGCCTGTATTGAAATACACGGGTGAAAACCCGGTGATATCTTGCTTCGCCGTGTTGAACGCAAATTTTATTTCTTGTAAATTATCGTCCCACTTACGGTGATTTTCTCCCACATATTGTGCGATCATGGTCTTCACCGTGCGGTTTGCCCTCTCCACGGGGTTACATTGCGGTGTCCAAACCGGTGTAAGCCGCTGTGTGATTCCCAATTCCTGTACTAATTTTCTCATGCTGCCGGATTTAAACTGTGTACCGTTGTCCGAGATTAATATCTTCGGGACTCCATGACGGTACACTATTTCTTCTAATATTGCTTGTGCAACTGCTGTTGCTGTAGCTTTCCTCAGAGGTTTGACCTCTAGCCACTTTGTAAATCGGTTTTGCATCGTTAATACCCATGTGTGTCTCTTACTTGATCGCGGTAGTGGTCCAATTTGGTCCATCGAGACCTAATCCTTGTTCCCAAGGATGCTGCACATTTGTCGCATGCATTATCCCTGCTGGTTGACGTTGTTGCTGCCTTATGTGCCTTGCAATTTTCGCACTTTCTCACATACTTATTTATTTCCTTCAGCATCCCCGGCCAATAGTATAACCTTGCGATGCGACATATTATCTTTGCGATGCCCAAATGCCCTGCTGTTGGATCATCGTGATACGACCTCAGTATTTCGGCTCTATGCTCGTGAGGAATGCATTCTTTCCATTGCTCCCTATCCAGTATTTCTTTGAAATCGAGACTATGTAGGATGTGGCGATATAACTTGCCGTTCCTAATTTCATAGTCTGGCGACCTCTGCGGTTGTTTCCTTGTTTCACTATATACGCGAAGATACCATGGGCACTGTATCTCTTTGTTTATACGAGCCATTTCCGGTTGTCTCGAGAGTGCGTCGGCTACTTTATTCGCGCTACCTTTCCTGTATTTTATTTGGAATGTATATTGTTGTAGTTCGAATTTCCATCTCCCAACACGTCCTGTTGGCGATTCTAATTTTTCTAGCCATTTTAACGACTGATAGTCGGTCAATACTGTAAACTCGTATCCCTCTAAGTAGCACCGCATCTTCCGTATTCCCCACATTACCGCGAGACACTCTAGTTCCGTTGCGCTATAGTTTTTCTCGCTCTTGTTAAGTGAGCGACTAGCGTATGCTATGACTCTTTCTCCATCCGCTAAATTTTGTGTTAGCACTGCTCCCAGACCATGCTTACTCGCGTCTGTCTGCAATGTAAACTTTAGCTCGAAATTTGGGCAGGCGAGGATTGGTGCGGAAACTAACGTTTTTTTTAAACGCCGAAATGCGTTTTCCTCTTCCGGTCCCCAGTGCCATTTGACATTCTTCTTTGTTAGATTTGTCAGTGGAGCAACTATTTTTGAGAAACCTTCGATGAATCTCCTGTACCAAGAGGCCATCCCTAGAAACTGTCGGATATGTTTGACTTTTGATGGCGTTGGCCATTTGCTTACTACATCCGTTTTTTCTGGATCTGTTCTGATTCCGGCTTTATCTACTATATGCCCCAGGTATTTCAGGCTTGGACGACAAAAGTGACACTTCTCGGCGTTTAATCGTAATTTTGCCTTCCTAAGCCGTGTAAAAACTTCTTTCAACACAATTAAATGTTGCTCAAAAGTTTTCGTTGCTATTATAATATCATCAAGATATACTTGCACATTTTCTTCTAGCTCTGGTCCTATAACGGTGTCTAGAAGTCTTTGAAATGTTGCTGGTGCCGAATGAAATCCAAATGGCATTACTCTGAATTGCTTAAGCCCTCGGCCAGGCACTGTAAAGGCGGTAATCGGTCGGCTATCGGCTGTTAATGGCACTTGCCAATACCTGCTTTTTAGATCAAGCGTTGTTAAGTATGTTGCTCCTCGAAGTTTGTCCAACGTTGCTTTTATCTGCGGTAGAGGATATGCATCCCGTTCTGTTACTTCATTGACCTTCCTAAAGTCTACACAGAATCGGTGCTTACCATCTTTTTTCTTTACCATGACAATCGGCGAGCTCCATGCGCTCCGTGAGCTTTCTATTATTCCATTTTCTTCCATTTCTGTCACTTCTCGATCTATTATCTTCTGCATTGCCAGATTTCTTGGTCGATATCTTTGCTTAATTGGTTCGGTACCCG
>NW_022639670.1:16541-17169 GCF_010583005.1 Odontomachus brunneus | reverse complement strand
CCGTTGTTTAATAGGTTCCGTAGCTGGTCTAATTTTTATTCTGTGTCGCACCATATCTGTTGGTCCCTTAATATTTTCGAATTTCCTAAATTCTATCTCCAAGAATTTCTTTAGGCGTGTATCTTCCTTTTTGGTGCGCGGCTGTATTCCCTCCGAAATGATGCATGTTCTTTTCTCTCTTCCCAATTGTTCCTTATTTTCTGGTGGCGGGATAGCAAAAGCCAGTTTTGCCCATAGATCAACTCCAATTAATACGGCGATTTCCAATGTAGGTAATACATAAAAGCGATGCTCGTACCGTTTACCATTGATTATTATTGGTATGTTCATGCTTCCTGACAATTGCGTACTTCTCCCGTCCGCTAGGCGAACCGTTTGCGACCCTGTTTGTCCTGCCTGGTGATCGTTTTTTATTTTTTCTGCGGTTTCCTGATTAATGCAGGATATCTCCGATCCTGTGTCGAGAAGTGCTTCGAGCCACTCTCCATATATCTTGACTCTCATTTGCGGTCATGGTGTATATCTAATTTTTGGCTGCCTTAGGACCGAGGATTGCCCTCCTCCCCGGTCCGTGTATCGTTTCCCGATCTCGGGTGGCAGTTTCTTGTCAACACCCCGTCCTTTCCAC
>NW_022639670.1:16435-16524 GCF_010583005.1 Odontomachus brunneus | reverse complement strand
CGTGTACGGCAAAACTTTTTCCTCTAAACCGTTAGAGGGGGGATATGAACGCAAGCCAATAGCGGGGCTCTTCTCCCAAGATGCTTTGT
>NW_022639670.1:16023-16425 GCF_010583005.1 Odontomachus brunneus | reverse complement strand
GTTCTTTTCTCTCTTCCCAATTGTTCCTTATTTTCTGGTGGCGGGATAGCAAAAGCCAGTTTTGCCCATAGATCAACTCCAATTAATACGGCGATTTCCAATGTAGGTAATACATAAAAGCGATGCTCGTACCGTTTACCATTGATTATTATTAGTATGTTCATGCTTCCTGACAATTGCGTACTTCTCCCGTCCGCTAGGCGAACCGTTTGCGACCCTGTTTGTCCTGCCTGGTGATCGTTTTTTATTTTTTCTGCGGTTTCCTGATTAATGCAGGATATCTCCGATCCTGTGTCCAGAAGTGCTTCGAGCCACTCCCCATATATCCTGACTCTCATTTGCGGTCGCGGTGTATATCTAATTTTTGGCTTCCTTAGGACCGAGGATTGCCTTCCTCCCCGG
>NW_022639670.1:15655-16013 GCF_010583005.1 Odontomachus brunneus | reverse complement strand
AACCAAAATGTCGCGCGGAGCGGCTGCTAAATATACGAAGAAGTCTAAGGCGTTTGTGAGTAAGTGGGTGAAACGTTATTCCGAGGTCAAAAACGTTGATGACTTGCCGTGGCTCTGTGCAGAAAACGACGAAAAAGGAGGACAAAATGATTTTACGGATGTTTGAGAAGAATCCTTGTTTATCATTGCGTGGCGGGCAAGCGGTTTTACTTAAAAAGGGTCTAAATATATCATGTCATACTATAAGAAGACGTTTACTGGCTCATAAAGTGAAATTTCGAAGCACGATAACGAAACCGTTGCTGTCTGAAAAACACGTCGAAAAAAGACTTGCTTGGGCAAAAGAAAATTTGGACCG
>NW_022639670.1:14974-15645 GCF_010583005.1 Odontomachus brunneus | reverse complement strand
CGTCCTTTCCACATTGAGAACAAAACTTCCTTTGTTCGTTTCGACACATCAGCCTCGTGTGTCCCCTCTGCTTGCACCGCCAGCAACATTCTGATGCTTTGTATAATGCTGCAGCCATTGGTGCTCGTGGTACTGGCCTTGCGTCTTTACGTAGTTCCGCTCGTTGACGCTCAATATCCTCGATTTCCGTAGCTATCATCTCAAGTTCTTTCAGCGTCTGTACGTTCTCCCTCCGAATATATATTTTCAGCTCTGGTGACATATTCTCATAAACTTGCTCCAACTGCTCGCGCCGCGAGAATCCTTCCGCTCGTCTCATTAATGTAGAGACATCAGTAGCATACTGCCGGAACGATTCGTTCGTTCCTTGTCGCCTTCGTTGGATTTCTCGCTTCATTTGAAACCGGTAGCGGTATGGAAAGAAATGTTCTTTAAATGCCTTTAAAAACTCATTCCATTCCTTCCAATAGTATCTACTATTTCGGTACCAATGTAGTATACTGCCTCTCAATAATTTCGGCAGGCCCTGCAGCATTTGGTCGTCGGTGTACCCATAACTGCTCTGTAACTCTTCTATTCTTTCCAGAAATGAAACGGGATCCTTCCCGTCGAACTGGCAACCCCACTTTCTTATTTGGTTCATTGTTTTCGCGATCATATCCTGATCAATA
>NW_022639670.1:13251-13660 GCF_010583005.1 Odontomachus brunneus | reverse complement strand
GACCGTTAAACATCCGGTAAAGGTGCACGTCTGGGGCTGTTTCTCAAAACAGGGATTTGGCACTTTACACATCTTTACACAAAATTTGGATGCTGCTAAAATGGTCCAAATATATGAGAGAGCTTTATTACCATCTGCCCAAAGGTGGTTTACGAGGAAAAATGAAAATTGGCTACTGCAAGAGGACAATGATCCGAAACATCGGAGTAGACTTTGTACTGCGTGGAAACAAGAAAATGACGTTGACGTACTGGATTGGCCTTCACAGTCGCCAGATGCAAATCTAATTGAAAACGTTTGGGCACTTATAAAATTTAAGCTCCGAGGAAAGAAAATATGGACCGTCAAGCAGTTAATTCGACAGATTCGATTTATATGGAGATCTTTGTCTGAAGATTATGCTGTAAAA
>NW_022639670.1:12708-13224 GCF_010583005.1 Odontomachus brunneus | reverse complement strand
TTGCTCCAACTGCTCGCGCCGCGAGAATCCTCCCGCTCGTCTCATTAATGTAGAGACATCAGTAGCATACTGCCGGAACGATTCGTTCGTTCCTTGTCGCCTTCGTTGGATTTCTCGCTTCATTTGAAACCGGTAGCGGTATGGAAAGAAATGTTCTTTAAATGCCTTTAAAAACTCATTCCATTCCTTCCAATAGTATCTACTATTTCGGTACCAATGTAGTATACTGCCTCTCAATAATTTCGGCAGGCCCTGCAGCATTTGGTCGTCGGTGTACCCATAACTGCTCTGTAACTCTTCTATTCTTTCCAGAAATGAAACGGGATCCTTCCCGTCGAACTGGCAACCCCACTTTCTTATTTGGTTCATTGTTTTCGCGATCATATCCTGATCAATACTCTGCATCGTTTCTGATGCATGACTTGCTCCTTCTTCCTCATTTCCGTTACTGAAGACTTGCGGATTGTCCGACACGAATTTACTTAGTTTTCCCCTTAATTCATCTAGGGTTCCCTC
>NW_022639670.1:12089-12698 GCF_010583005.1 Odontomachus brunneus | reverse complement strand
TTCTGCATCGTTTTTGATGCATGACTTGCTCCTTCTTCCTTATTTCCGTTACTGAAGACTTGCGGATTGTCCGACACGAATTTGCTTAGTTTTCCCCTTAATTCATCCAGGGTTCCCTCTGTGGGCAACCCTAATTCAGCCATTTTCTTTATTAATTCGTTTTTCGATAGTGTATATATCCACTGTTTCATTTTCTAATTCTCGCCTATCTTCCTATATCTTTTACTAGACTGTTCGGGCGCCAATTTGTAACCGCGATTCGTTGCGGGTTCGAATCGCTCGTCGGATCGGGTTCGTGATAAGCGGAATAATTGAAAAGAACAATGGTTTTAAGAATAATAATGAATAATATATTTAAATGCTAAGCTGACGATAATTACAATATATATATATATATATATATATATATATATATATATATATAGATATACATATATACAGGGTGTTCAAAAAGTCCCGGACCGGTGAAATATCTCGAAAACTAAGCATTTTAGAAAAAAATGTTTCAGATAAAAGTTGTGGCGTTTAAAAAGATGTATTTACTGATCACATCAGTTTGACCTTGGGTTGCGTAGCGAAGGTCAGGTCAAGGTCACATTAATTTTTTTA
>NW_022639670.1:10515-12079 GCF_010583005.1 Odontomachus brunneus | reverse complement strand
AGCGGAGTAGAGTCGAATGTCGAGGACACGCATCCGTGTAACGACGGCGGAGTGATTACAGTCGCCAATCGACGAACAGTAATCTGCCAGGAGCGGAGTAGAATTGGTCTCTTTTAGAGCGGAAGATCGGAATCGGATTCTCCGTCGAGAGCAGTAGATCGGTTCTGCTTCTCTTTTGAGAGTGGACGATCGAATCTCCTCGATTACGATTACGCGGCGTTTTATATCCCTTGAATCTCGCTTGGTTCGCTATTTACCGCGGTTGTTCGGCGGTCGCGCTATTTACAATATTAGAGGACGCGCTGTCCTCTTGCGCTTCTAATTCGGGTGTATATCAGTTGGACACGGGGCAATTGGACACAGTCCAATCACAAGTCGCTGTTCCAAGGGACCCTACAAATGTCTCTAATCACACGGTGCTGTGATTGGCTGTGTCCAAATGCACCGTGTCCAAGTGCACCGCTCCCGTTAATTCGCGTTGTTCTGCGTTTTTATTACGTAATGATATGCATCGTTACAGCCATCTATTGGAAAAATAATAGATTTCTGTTTACTACACCTTATATATATAATCATATCAATCAAATCGTTCCATTGGAATAAGTGCGTCGTGCGTCACGCGTCGCGTCATCCCAATTAGAGGAATTGATTGATTGGTTAACTCGTGACGCAGATAGACGACGCCACGCGTGACGCGCTCAGTGGGAACTTAGCCTAATGGTTCCTGCACACAGAACGCGGTAATGCTTGCCGCGCGGCGGAAGTTCACGCGACAGCCAATTAATATGCTGCTTTTCGTAATAACCTTCTAGCTCCTACGAAAAAGCAACATATTAATTGACTGTCGCGCGGATTTCCGTCGCGCGGCAAGCATTACCGCGTCCTGTGTGTAGGAGTCATAAGAGATTTCTGAAGTTGCCATAATCCCAGTAAGAAATGACTTAGGATGCAATTAGATGTAACGCGGTATGCGGTACGCGGTACGCGAAACGTGGTAAAATAACTAGAAATCGCGCGCGGTGAGCCGCGCTTGTTTTCTTCCTCCTATTACATGGAGCAAAAACTTGCGCGGAAAAGCGACACGGGCTAGTGACAAATTCTCATTTGTTTTTATTTTCTAAAATGTATTAACTTATTTCTATGCATATTTTACTAATATTCTTATTTTTTCAACAAATTTACTTATTAATTACATTTAAATCAATTAATTCCGTTTAAAAGTGCATAGAAATGAGAATTTGTCACTAGCCCGTGCCGCTTTCCCGCGCAGTTTCTGCTCCACGTAATAGTAGGAAGAAAACAGACGCGGCTCACCGTGCGCGGTTTCTAGTTACTTTACAGCGTTCCGCGTACCGCATACCGCGGTAAAATAACTAGGTAACTGGGTAACTAGGAACCGCGCACGTACCTAGTTACTTACCCGCGAGCCGCGCTTATTTTTTTCGTAAAAAAAAAATTTATCTAACCACAATGTTTCTGCGTCGTTTAGTACGATTTGATTATAATTTATTTTGTTTAATATATATATATATATATATATATATATATATATATATATATATAT
>NW_022639670.1:8380-10405 GCF_010583005.1 Odontomachus brunneus | reverse complement strand
TATATATAGCTTTTTGTGGAAGAAGAGAGAAAATGATGAATAGTTCTGTAAGTACTATTAATATTTATAATATAAACTATAAATAAATATTTATTAATACAATATGAGATTGATAAGTATATGTTTCTGTGATGAATCTCATTAGAAATTGTACCAATTAATGAAAACATTACTTGTTCGCAACGTGGCCGTAGATTTTGTGGCAAGCGAACTTCCCGGACAGCTCGAGCGATTTGATCGTGTGAGCTCGGACGACGCACCGAATTTGTATTGTATCTAGATCAGTTGGTGTTCGATGTGTCCGATCGGAAAGGTGTTAATTAAGAAAATCGCTTCAAAGACGAAACAAATTTAATCTTAAGTAACAAATAATACACAATTTAATATATAACGAGTGAATGTATGGTTGAAACGGAGTTGACCATTACTGATGGCAAACGTGCCGTGGTCGAATACTGAGTACCGGCGATAAGACGGTTCGAAAACGAGAGAGAGACGTTATTCTTGGTTGTCGCCTTTTAAAACGATGATTCTCGGCGCTTGGCCACTGCGGATTGGCCACGGCGCTTAAGTTTGATATGACGATATACAAAAAAACTTGATTCTTCTTTCTAACGTTCGCAGCCGCTTTCGGAGTTTGATGTTAGGCGATAGTTGCCGTGGCAACGGCACGCACAGCGTGTTATTCGTAGTCGGTTAGCCCATGAAAACAATTAGGGTCACAGCTTGATAAAGCGTGGATCCTGGCGACTGTTATGATTCGAACTGTTATCCGAGTCGACCTCTTCGGGATCGAACGATCGATCTCGAACGTTACTTTTTCAATATCTTTTCAGTCATTAAAATGTAGTTATTGCGGCTTCATTCTTCGTAGCTCTTGTGGAGATGCTCTCGCACATCACTGTTTCAGTAATTTTGATGATAAGGTGCATCTCCTCAACATTGATGAAAATTATGTCGTTACATAGTTATGGGTAAGTGCAAAATGTTTTTATTGTGTATTATTGTAATTAAATTGTGAAACGATATTGACTTTAAATTCCAGCTTAAAGAATATGTTATTTCTGTTTATATCAACTAATATGTATTAATAATTATCACAGTAATTGCGTAAAATTGATTTCATAATTATTATTTTTTTCAGTGCAAAGATATGATAGTATTAACAGCAAGCAGGTGGAAGATATGGAAAATGCCTATGAAGATGTAGCAGAAGATACGCTTCAGACAAATAGTTGGATACAAACTATCGACGAACTGCTGATCGATCTGGTTCGTGATCGTAAAGGTTTATAGGACAGCAGGTTACCTGTCAAAGAAAGGACAAACCTGAAACGAGATAGTTTATGGAATGAGATTGTCGATATACTTGGAGGTAAGATTATTTTATGGTATTATTAACGTATTTGTGAGGTAAATATTTAAAGAATTATATTGAAAATTACAGAAGCATTAACTGTAAAATCAGCAAAACAAAAGTGGAAACAGTTGCGTGATGCCTACATGAAGGCTCGTAGGCGTATGCAGGAGTATGTGCCAACAGGACATCTAGGACAGAAGCTGGACATCCTCTTAAGAGCACGTTTACTTATTATGACTGTCACGACTTTACCTCGCGGTTCGGTCGAACGACCTTGGCATTCTTTCGCGAGCGCGTGACACCGGCGGCGGTGGATGAGCTCGCCGGCAGTGTGCACAGTTTTACTCCGCTTACAGCATGACGTAGGCCACGCACACAGCGAGCGACCGAGTCCGTGAGCGGCGGCTCGACAGCGGCGCGCAGGAGGGGATACGCGTATACGGCTGCTTGCCGTGTACGCGCTTCGACCGAGCTATAATATATGTCGGTCGCGTACACTATAGCTATCGTTCGGGGAAGAAAGAGGCAGCAGATGCGTGCTCGGAAAAGAGAGAGCAGACGGCCGGCGTGAAACTTATGCTTATGCTGTTTGTCGTTTCTCGCCGTGCGCGCACTTCCTTCTCGCACCTATTAATTATACAAATATTTAAATTACATACAAATGT
>NW_022639670.1:6204-7230 GCF_010583005.1 Odontomachus brunneus | reverse complement strand
TTGAAGACAGTTTTGTTATGGATTTTTCATTACACTGAAGACAATAATTAATGAAAGGTAAAAAAAATTTCCACAATTGTACTGTCAATACGGATAAAATAGTTAAAAAAATAAGAACGATCAAAAATAATTTAGTGTTTCTAGTATCAAAAAGAAAAAAGCGCGTATGCTTTTTATCTAATATAATATTTAACCTTCCGGTGAGCGCGTACATGAACAAAGTACATGCGCATCGGTTTTATGAAAATAAAAGGCATAAATAAACTTTTATATATAATACAAATGTATTATACAATGTTTATTTTGTTATTTAAAATAATTCTCTGACATGATGCCCTTTTTATAACTAAAAAAGGTGCGCCCGCCGGAAAATTAAAATATATTTATATAATACAAGTATTTGCAATATTAAGGATAAAGTACTACGATCGCTACGACCAATTATAACAATTAGCATTCCATGTAATGTAAATAATGTATGAAAATAACGGGGACAAAATGTTATTTACCACGGAGGAATCATTATATGACAACAATAGTACAACTGTTTTACACGTAATATATTATGGTAAATAATGTTCCTTATTTGTTATTTTTGAAAAAGTTATTATATCTTTGTTTATATATATATTTACATATATGAAATGCTTTTATACTTCGCCAAGGAATATGTCCTAATTTTAAATCAATATTATATTTTCTTACGTCAAGTATTATTTCATCAAATAAAATATCTCATCTAATAAGAAATTGTTTTATTCGTTATTAATTTTAAAACATTGCAGTACATTACAGATGTTTGCAAAAAAACATTGTAATAATAAGAAAACAATTTTTCTTCTTCAAATATACTCGATACAATGTTTCATGGTGAAGTTGAGCAATTTAAAAGTTAATTGTATTTTCATTAAAAAGAAATACTGCTGTACTTAATGTAATATGTACGACAGAGAAATTACTCGATCGGATTTTACACATCGTGAATATGAGGATACACACACACACACACACACACACACACACACA
>NW_022639670.1:5941-6194 GCF_010583005.1 Odontomachus brunneus | reverse complement strand
ATGTACAAATATAATTTTGATTTATCGATTAATCTATCTTGTCGAATGCCACATCTGTTGAGAGAAAAAGAGAAAAAGAGAGAAATATTTTTTCTAAATTTAATGAATATTCAATTTTGTAGGCTACAGTTGTTTAAATTCTATCCCTTATATATTCAATGGAATCTAAATCTCGGCTTATCATAAATAATATAGTAAAATTAAACTAATAACGACGGAATGTAATTACACATTTGTACGTATTGGTGGTCAT
>NW_022639670.1:79-1613 GCF_010583005.1 Odontomachus brunneus | reverse complement strand
GGAAACGTAGACACAGTTGTCCGCAAATGCTCTGATTGTAACGTTGATATGGCATACGATTGTACTCAGTCGTATTATTGTCGAGATATCGCACCAATTCGCTGGGTGGTCGAAGATTACCAAAACTATCGAAATATATCACTCGATCGCCTCTTTTCGCGTACGCTACCCAATGAGTACCGGGTCCCTCGACGTCATCCAAATTTACGATGCCGCTCTCGTTTACGCGCGATGTAGGCAGTACGTTGCGCATGAAAACGCCCCTGAAGAACGGAATACGCATACATTTCGCCAATTGTTCCAACTGTACATTGATGGTGACGCCCGTAGGCATTTTCAGTATTTTTTCGACGTTGTTTTTCCTCTCATGACACCTTTTCCTCGTTTGTATGGTGCGAGATAAATTCCACGACCTTCCACGCTGCGATTATGACGTTGCATCTCCTGCAGATGATGCTGCGCAGCCTTGGTATCGTTTACAGCCTTTGCGATCCTCGCCGCTCCACCAACTAGCGATCCAAGCGCTCCCAGCAGCGGGAGAATAGGCAGGATTCCACCTCGTTTTACTATTGGAACTATTCGATTTCGTAATATTTTCTTCTTCGACGTGCTTTGCTTCTTTTTCATACCCATTCCGATTTTTGTCTTAGCCTTCATAGCTGTCCAAACGGCTGTAGCGGCGGCTCTCTCACCGAGAGTGGAATCTCTCGCGACTATACGTTCTCGCGCCTTGTCAGCTAGTACGTTATCTGTCACGTGACATTCGACGAGATCGTTGCTTCGAGAATACACGATATCGTGCTCGCGACACGCCGCATCCAGCGGATTGATCACGTCTGGCCAATCGTGTCCGCAAGCGTGTACCCGGTCCGCAAAACTGGTAGCCTGGGATATGCAGTTCGATAGGAAGCGTGTTAATAGCACGATTTAACAGACCATTCCCGATTTTTACTGTTTTCGACGACGACATTCACCACATTCATCTCTAATCAACGGTGCTGGACCGTCGATGTGCGTTTGCTGCCACGGACGATTATAATGTTCCAGGCACCGACGATACTGTCGAACTTCCGGATCGGTCCTTATATGCTCCGGGATTCTGTCCTACAAAACGTCAATGTGCTTCGAAAATTCGCGCAATAGAACAACTTTCGGTATATATTTCAACTGTTCGGAGGTTAGGTTTCGAATATCATGAGTATCCGATAGTAGGAGAAACATTTTGGAGACTGAACGGATTTGATTCGACGCCCTCCTATAAATAGTTGCCGCGTGCCAATGAAGCATTTTTAAGCGACATGAGATTTATACGACAACCGACACCTACACGCGTGAAAAATTTCGATAATAGAATGCGAGCGTCTGAAAATGTTATACGTAAGCATGGCCACTTGCTACCGATTACCATACGCGGTATCGTATGTGTCCTCTCGAATTGTGGTAATACGAATGTGTTGGTGAGCCTGCTGGAGAGCCCACACGGCCTGCGTTTCGAGAATCTGTACGTGTACTCGAAATCACTGCAACAGCCGAA
>NW_022639670.1:0-69 GCF_010583005.1 Odontomachus brunneus | reverse complement strand
TCCTCTCGAATTGTGGTAATACGAATGTGTTGGTGAGCCTGCTGGAGAGCCCACACGGCCTGCGTTTCG
>NW_022639669.1:523108-523569 GCF_010583005.1 Odontomachus brunneus | reverse complement strand
TTTTTATTATTCTTAATATTTTGATGTTTAATATTTAACACATTTGTATATAATTTAAATTTTTGTATAATTAATAGGTGCGAGAAGGAAGTGCGCGCACGGCGAGAAACGACAAACAGCATAAGCATAAGTTTCACGCCGGCCGTCTGCTCTCTCTTTTCCGAGCATGCATTTGCTGCCTCTTTCTTCCCCGAACGATAGCTATAGTGTACGCGACCGACATATATTATAGCTCGGTCGAAGCGCGTACACGGCAAGCAGCCGTATACGCGTATCCCCTCCTGCGCGCCGCTGTCGAGCCGCCGCTCACGGACTCGGTCGCTCGCTGTGTGCGTGGCCTACGTCATGCTGTAAGCGGAGTAAAACTGTGCACACTGCTTCTCAGTGGTATTTTGATACCTTCTCGATATTACAGATGAGAGAGAGAGAGAGAGAGAGAGAGAGAGAGAGAGAGAGAGAGA
>NW_022639669.1:521890-522410 GCF_010583005.1 Odontomachus brunneus | reverse complement strand
AGAGAGAGAGAGAGAGAGAGAGAGAGAGAGAGAGAGAGAGAGGGTTCGTGAGCTCTTTTTTCCGGGTTTCTCTGGAGCCTCCACCGCGCGTGTGGTGCTTCCTTTGCAGATAGCTCACGCGCTGCACTATCGTACATCGTTCGACAGAAATCATTACAGTCGCGCTTACGACTTTGCGCGACTCTAGGTCTGCTCGAGATTTATGGCTCCTGCACACAGGATGTTGGTAATCCTTGCCGCGCGGCAAGAAGCGACGCGATAAAGAAAATTGACTTTTCCGACATTCACACAGCACGTATAATGCTAGATCTATGATGTCCAATCATAACACTGCTTTAAGGCTCCTGGCCCCTCGCCGCGGCCATATTGGTTTTATGACGTCAGAAGCGAGAAACGGCACGTCAAGAATTCTTGCGCGCCATATCTAAGTAAAAAGATATTTTTGACAAACAGCACTCGAAATCACTTCAACATACTTGTAAAAAGTTCCGAGTTCTCACCTTTTCCTTGGGCAATTCAT
>NW_022639669.1:521805-521880 GCF_010583005.1 Odontomachus brunneus | reverse complement strand
CGCCATATCTAAGTAAAAAGATATTTTTGACAAACAGCACTCGAAATCACTTCAACATACTTGTAAAAAGTTCCG
>NW_022639669.1:520481-520565 GCF_010583005.1 Odontomachus brunneus | reverse complement strand
CTGCTCGCGTATGCACGACACTATGATACGCTAGCGCGAGCGGGAAAAAATATGCGTAACGAAATATAAAAATGTCCTAAGTGC
>NW_022639669.1:518970-520471 GCF_010583005.1 Odontomachus brunneus | reverse complement strand
ATGTACCGTGTGCGCACGGGAAATGTCCGCGACACGTGGACAGCCCGTGCTACTGCTCGCGTATGCACGACACTATGATACGCTAGCGCGAGCGGGAAAAAATATGCGTAACGAAATATAAAAATGTCCTAAGTGCGAATGCGCACGTGTGACCGACGTCACAAGCAATTGCACTGGCGTGTTAACAAACACAACACGCACTCTTATGCGGCTACACGTCACAAAGTTTGGTACGGCACAATACTTCACAATGGTTACGCCGCTGCGTCCTTGTAAACACAATGTACGATTTGTCTCTCTCTCGATACCGGCGTGAGTGAGGACCACATATGTGTCGCAACACGAACCGGCACGCAACGCGCGAAAAGACACCGCGACACGTAGGACGGCTAGTCCAGACAGGTGTATATCAGTTGGACACGGGGCAATTGGACACAGTCCAATCACAAGTCGCTGTTCCAAGGGACCCTACAAATGTCTCTAATCACACGGTGCTGTGATTGGCTGTGTCCAAATGCACCGTGTCCAAGTGCATGCTCCCAGTCCAGACTGCGGAACGTGTGTGAGTCTCTAGGGTGAGAGAAAACAGCTTCTCGCTCTCTCGATACGACTGACTTGCACGACTGACTTAGACGACTGACTTTTGTACGGCTGTGTTATACGACTGATTTTGTACGACTGTGTTATACGACTGATTTTGTACGACTGTGTTATACGACTGATTTTGTACGACTGTGTTATACGACTGTGTAGAGAGAACCGTCTATAGGATCTACGGTGCGATCACGAAAACTTGGCGCGGCAGTAGCTTCTGCTTTCGCCTTTCAGCGCGCGGCAGCTGTTGCACAGGTGTGTATGCATGCACTTGTGCGCCCAGCGTTAGCTGGGGCGCCACAACACTCTCACCATCCTGCCATCTATCGGAGAAACGTAGTCAACGGACATTTCTATGGTGAGGAGACGACGTTTCTTAAGGCTCCTGGCCCCTCGCCGCGGCCATATTGGTTTTATGACGTCAGAAGCGAGAAACGGCACGTCAAGAATTCTTGCGTGCCATATCTAAGTAAAAAGATTCTTGACAAACAGCACTTGAAATCACTTTAACATACTTGTAAAAAGTTCCGAGTTCTCACCTTTTCCTTGGGCAATTCATACAAAGTCATAAAATAAGCAGTGAAATGAGGCCTGTCTACGCGGGAAAACGTGTGATCAAACAGCTGATCAAACGAGTGTAAATTATGCTTCCACGTATTGTATATCACGAAAAGCCGAGAACTCGGAATATTTTACAGGTTCCCACAATATGTCTAATGTCACAAAAGTCCACTAGAGTAAATAATATAACCACATTTCGCAAGAAAAAATTTGGCTGTCAAGAGCAGTATTATACTGCAGTATATGTCATTTTCTCACTCCATTGAGTTCATTGTTTTGCCGTATAATAGCGCTGCACGTCATATGTCGGTAATAGGTTTCTTTCTGTACTATATGTCGCGTGTGG
>NW_022639669.1:518754-518960 GCF_010583005.1 Odontomachus brunneus | reverse complement strand
TTTTATGACGTCAGAAGCGAGAAACGGCACGTCAAGAATTCTTGCGTGCCATATCTAAGTAAAAAGATATTCTTGACAAACAGCACTCGAAATCACTTCAACATACTTGTAAAAAGTTCCGAGTTCTCACCTTTTCCTTGGGCAATTCATACAAAGTCATAAAATAAGCAGTGAAATGAGGCCTGTCTACGCGGGAAAACGTGTGA
>NW_022639669.1:516250-518744 GCF_010583005.1 Odontomachus brunneus | reverse complement strand
GTCATAAAATAAGCAGTGAAATGAGGCCTGTCTACGCGAGAAAACGTGTGGTCAAACAGCTGATCAAACGAGTGTAAATTATGCTTCCACGTATTGTATATCACGAAAAGCCGAGAACTCGGAATATTTTACAGGTTCCCACAATATGTCTAATGTCACAAAAGTCCACTAGAGTAAATAATATAACCACATTTCGCAAGAAAAAATTTGGCTGTCAAGAGCAGTATTATACTGCAGTATATGTCATTTTCTCACTCCATTGAGTTCATTGTTTTGCCGTATAATAGCGCTGCACGTCATATGTCGGTAATAGGTTTCTTTCTGTACTATATGTCGCGTGTGGCGTAAGTCAAACAAAGACGGACAATCTTTTCTTGTCTTACAACAGACAAGCTGACAGGCACGAGTTAGCGACAAACGCCACACTGACAATTCTTGCGTGCCATTTATAAATAAAAAGATATTTATTGCAAACAGCACTTGAAATCGCTTAAGTGCATTCAATAAAAGTTTCGAGTTCTCACTTTTTGAGTGGACAAACAATGCAAAGCCGTAAAATAAGGCTTTGCATTGTTTGCCCACGGAAAAAATTAGAACTCGGAACTTCTTACAAGTGTACTTTAGCGATTTCAAATCATGTTTGTTAAATATTTTTTATTTTATAAATAGCACGCAACATTTGTCAATATGCCATTCATATGTGACTTGGGTCTGTCATCGCCTAAGGCATGATGTACGATACATATTGTCAGTAACAATTTACCGTATCCGATCGTTGTAACCATACCCGATCATTGTAATAATCGACTATGATTAGCCAATTCTTACGATTTACTCCGTACATTGCAGATAAAACTTTTGACCTTGTCAATGGTAGGAGTAAAGTACGGACTGTAAGAAACTTCTTTTAGTCCGTACTTTACTTCCATTATAGACAAGCGGTAACAGATAGAATGATTATGGAATTTGTCTGTTGATTGACAATCACGTCGCCGTGTCAATATATCTTTGTTTACTATTAGCGAGCACTAACTTTTCTATACATTTCAACATGCTTGAAAACGCCGACGAAATACGTACGCGTGTACATGTACACAATAATAGAACAATAGCACTTATAATTTTAACAAAATTATTAATATAAAAATCTATAATTAATTATACATAATTATGAAAAAAAAAGTGTGAACAATAACGCATCAGTGATTGAGAGACTTACAACCAATACTTACTTTCGCTGTCCAGTAAAGAAAACATAATTATTGCAATATTATTATTATTCTTCAGTTACATGTAATTATTATTCTTCAGTTACATGTCGCTGTTCAGTTTCAAAATTTGTTTCTAATTTATTACAAATTTTACATTCAACATCTTTATAAGGTAACCTTGAGCCTAATCTTAACATTTTGTTAATATGGACTTTATATATTGTTATAATGTCTATCCTAATATTGCATTAAGGCTCCTGGCCCCTCGTATCATCTGTCTCTTTTTAATAATGTCAGAAGCGAGAAAATACAATACTACAAATACTACAAATTCTTGCGAAATACGTTAAAATAAAAATATATAAAGTAACACTTGCAATTGATTAAACAACATTCCAGTACCATACAAAGTCACTTTGCTTACATGAGTACGTGTGACTATACTGAATATAACATCGTTGGACGAAGAAAAAACATTTTTTGCAGAAAACATGTTGAATTGTATTGTATGTACAAATTTTTATTGTACTTATTGCAATTTACGCGCGTGATAGATATTATATTAAAAAACTGTTCGCACATTTTCTGTCATTGTTCTCAAGTTTTACATTTTTACTCGGAAAACCAATCGACTCTGAAAGTCCGGATAAGCACGACGGTCGCGTTTTTTTATTTGTATCCCTGACGAAAATTGAAATTGAAGGGTAAATAAAGTGTAAACGAAAAGTGACGGAAGTGTAAGTGAAGCGCTTACAAAGCGTCAATTGAAACATCGGAACAAAACAAGTGGGTACGCTTGCTTTACGTTCCGATGTTTTAAGTGACGCTTGACTTACACTTCCGTTCACTTTTTGTTTACACTTTATTTACTTTCCAATTCAATTTTCGTCACGGATGTACTCGCCGTTGCCGCGATCGCGGTGGTTCATTGTGCGAGAAAAGGAAAATAAAATTTTACAATGTTTTATTTTTATTATTTATATAATATTTATTTTATGAATAATAATTATAGTAAACATTATTTACTCTCCCCCACCTTCCTCCCCAATTTCCTCCCCATCCTCTTTTTCTCCATCCTTCTCTTCCTTGTCCGCCTCTTCCTTTGTTTCCTTCTCCGCCTCCTCTCCATCCTCCTCTTCCCAATCCTGCTCTTTCCCATCTACCTCCTCTTCTATTATTATATCGTGAATAATGTCTACAAAAAAAATGTTAATATTTCAGCTATTCACGTTAGTACAAACATTATTAATAAATATAGGCTAATAAAACTTACAGTTTATTTC
>NW_022639669.1:514427-515986 GCF_010583005.1 Odontomachus brunneus | reverse complement strand
CCATCCTCTTTTTCTCCATCCTTCTCTTCCTTGTCCGCCTCTTCCTTTGTTTCCTTCTCCGCCTCCTCTCCATCCTCCTCTTCCAAATTTTCCTCTTCCCAATCCTGCTCTTCCCCATCTACCTCCTCTTTGATCATTATATCGTGAATAATGTCTACAAAGAAAATGTTAACATTTCAGCTATTCACGTTAGTACAAACATTATTAATAAATATAGGCTAATAAAACTTACAGTTTATTTCGTTCCTCAAGGAATTTTCCTCCTTTTATTTTTTTTTCTTTCTCTCTCCCTCGTTCTCTTCCGCCTTTTTTTTCACTTTCCACATCCATTTCTTCTATACTGTAATTTTTTATATTAATCGTTATTTATATTAATAGTTGTAAGTTCGATACATTACTTGAAATAAAATTTTATATTTAAATATAGCAAAAATATTTACTTTTCTTTTCTTCCTTCTTTATTTCTTTCTTCCTCTTTTCTTTTTCTCTCTTCCTCTTTTCTTTTTCTCTCTTCATTCTTTTTCATTTCTTCTTCCTCTTTTCTCATCAATTCTTTCCTTCTTTCTCTACCTCTCTCCCTTTCTTCCTCCTCCTTTTTTTCTTCACTTCCATCTTCCTTTCTCTAATCCTCTCGCTCTCGTCCTCTCTTCTTCCTCGCTCAGACCTACACACATGTAACATGTTTTATAACACTTTTGTACAGATATTTCAATATACTGATTATTTTCACTGCAATTGTTCATGGATAAAAATGTACATGAACAAACGCGCAGATCTTGTTACAAGAGGTTTGTTTTTAATAGCTTAATGCATCATTGCAATTTTTTTTCTTTCTATTGGGTGTACAACTTAATTCGGTCCGTTTTTTTGCTTGAAAAACGCATTTATTTGAATGATAAAATGAATTAATATATTATTGAAAGTATTGTCCATCGCTAGCCACTACTTTTTCCCATCTTTCTGGCAATTTATGGATTCCGTCGCGGAAGAAGCGTTCATCTTTTGAAGCTAAGAATGAATCTCCTATCATTGCAAACATCTTTATGGAACACTTTGAGAATAAAGTTTTGAGGAACGCACCACTGAAACCATCCACATGGTTTCGGTATGTGGACGATACTTTCGTAATTTGGAATCATGGCATGGAAACTCTTTCTCAGTTTCTCGGGTTTCTCTATTCACAACACCCCAGTATTCAGTTCACAATGGAAGTGGAACAAAATAATCAAATACCCTTCCTGGATGTGCTAATCCAAAAGAACCAAGATGGCACCTTGGTCACCGAGGTCACCAGGTCTACCGAAAACCAACACACACGGACCGATATCTACATGCAACCTCTCATCATCATCCCTCGCAAAAGAATTCTGTCATAAGTTCATTGGTTTACAGAGGTTAGTCAATTTTTGATACCCTGTTCTGAAGTGAAGTGTATTCCAGTCAAAGCGTTCTGCATCGATCGAAACAAATGATAGTCTGAAGGGGCAAGGTCTGGGCTATAAGGCGGGTGAGCCAGAACTTCCCATCCGCTATTTTCCAAATAGTTTTTAACCGGAACA
>NW_022639669.1:514113-514260 GCF_010583005.1 Odontomachus brunneus | reverse complement strand
CCGAAAACCAACACACACGGACCGATATCTACATGCAACCTCTCATCATCATCCCTCGCAAAAGAATTCTGTCATAAGTTCATTGGTTTACAGAGGTTAGTCAATTTTTGATACCCTGTTCTGAAGTGAAGTGTATTCCAGTCAAAG
>NW_022639669.1:507253-511874 GCF_010583005.1 Odontomachus brunneus | reverse complement strand
CCCCTGTCAATTCTATCGGTATTACCGGGCGACATTTCTGGACACAGTGGCACCACTAAGCGGCATCACATCTTATAATACTGTGTCTCTCGAAAGCGCGGCTTGCGTTAAGAATATAATATTGCAGTGCTTTTCATTACTTAATCCTTGTCTCTTCCATCTTCTCCGCGCTTCGATCGTACATACGAGTTTCATATGTATACGTGTGACGTATACATGACGTGTGACGTTTCCCTTTGTCATACACGTAGCCGCCGCCGAGGGACATCATTAGAAGTGTCAAAACTTATACTATTTTTCACAGTACGCTTCCTCATTTAACGGTTTGCATATTTTGTCTTGCAACAATACTACATTCCCGGGGAAAAAAAGTTCAGATATGGATTTTGTCAAGATCTGATCAGATATAATCAGATGTAACGTTATATATAATTCAAATCTGTATAATAATATAATATAAACATATAATATAAACATATAATAATATATAATCATTTATACAATTATATATGATTGTATATGATTATATATGATTATATATGGACAGATATGAATCATATATAACGTTACATCTGATTATATCTGATCAGATCTTGACAAAATCCATGTCTGAACTTTTTTTTCCTGTTATGATCAATTGTAATAATTAAGGAAGTTGCAGCTGTCTCATTTTCATAAATTATGGGCTACTTGCAGTATAGATAATAACATTGTCATATTACGGAGTAAGAATAAGTGCATAAATTAAAAAAAAAACATCTTTCGAAGTTTTTCCTTTTTCCAAGATACGATTGCAATGTTTATATTGTAAGAAGTGCACATACACTGAAAATGAAACCGTTGGAACACTAATTTCTCTAAAGGATTTCAAACGCAGACGAAATATAATTGCACATTTGCAAAGGTAATAATAAATAACTTATAATCTTGCATATCGTCTGCGTTTGAAACTGCATACATGCATTGTATAAAATACATGTATGAAAGTAGTTTGTAATGTACCTGTTATGTTATTCACTGTTTAGACGACAAGAACGTTTAGAGGGACGTAAAGAAATAGATAATATTGTTATGGAAAAATCAATAAGAAATTATAGCATTGAAAATAATGAAAATATAAATAATGAGATAGCAAATAATAATCTAATTATAGACATGAATGAAAGCACAATGCAGGTAGATAAGCATGTACGAGCTGTTAAAAATGTTGCTATTTGTGATGCATTAGCTGCAATGGGTTTAGAAGTGGATGCAGACAAAGAAACTGTACATTCACCACTACATGAAATAGAATTGCAAGAAATATTACAAGATGACAGTACAGACAATGAGACTTTCGTTGTAGATAATAATATGGATGCAAGTCGTGTCAAGAGTGGTAGTATGCCTGGAAAATGCATTGTTGATTTTATGTACATTTTTCAGCAATTACATGAAAAATTTGACGATCATTGTCGCGGAATAGAATGCAGTTTTCGCGACCTAACATTTATTGGTGCTCGTTCATATGGATTAAAAAATCGCTTCTTTTTTAAATGTCAAATGTGCAATTATGAAAACAATGTATGGAGTGAGCCACCCCCCCAAGAAAGTCTTGATATAAATACTGGGGCAGTGGTTGGAGCCATATTAACTGGCACAGGCTATGCACAGTTGGAAGAAAGTTGCGCAGCGATGAATATTAAGTGCATGGGAAAAAATATGTATCAAAAAATACATGAGACTGCTGCGGAAACATTTAGAAAAATAGCTGAGGAAAGTGTTAATATTGCTGCCAATGAAGAACGTGAACTAGCATTACAACGCAATGAAATAGTAAATGGAATTCCGCATATTGCAGTTATAGGCGACGGAAGCTGGATGAAAAGATCATACAGAACAGGACGGTATGATTCCTTATCAGGTGTAGGTACAATATGTGGTGTACGAACAGGCAAAGTACTGCATATGGCGGTAAGAAACAAATATTGTGCAGTTTGCATGAAAGCGGAAAAATTGAAAAAAGAACCTACAATTCATAAATGTTATAAAAATTGGGGCAGAGACTGTAGTTCCACTAGTATGGAAGCAGATGCGATTGTAGAAGGGTTTCAGACAAGCGTGCAAAAACACGGATTAATTTATTCCACATTTATTGCGGATGGAGATAGCAGCGTATACAAAAAAATTGTACAGACAAATCCGTATCCGAATGTATTTGTTGAAAAAATTGAATGTCGTAACCATTTACTGCGCAATTTAGCAAATAAAATTAAAGAAATTGCGAAAACAAAAGGACGTTTTGGAAGATTAAGAAATGTTATTGCGAATCGTGTACTGAGAATTAGGACAGCTGTGACAAAAGCTGTGCAGTACCGTTTGGAAGAACAGAGCAGCATGGAGCAAAAGATAATGTCTTTAAAAATAGATCTTAGTAATGTGATAAGTCACGTTTTTGGCGAACATAATGAGTGCGCAAAAATAGGATATTTTTGCGCTGGATTGCCGAAAGAAAACGAAGAAAATTATATTCCACAATTGAAAAGATATGGGTTATATGAAAAACTGCAAAATGCATTAAAACAAATTAGTTGGAATTCCAAAAGTTTATTACAGAATAAAGATAGTAACAGAGTAGAAACTTTTAATTCAGTAATATCAAAGTGTACTGGTGGAAAAAGAATAAACTTCGGTCTACGAGGATCGTACGAAACGCGTTGTTATGCTGCATTAGTCGCCTTCAATAGTCGTGAAGCTATAAGTCGTTTTACCTATGCTATAGGATCAAAACCAGGAGACATAACTGTGCAATTTGAAAACATGAGAAAAAAGAATGTAGAAATTGCACGTCATACGAAAAAACCATCACAACATTATATGAAACGTGCAGCTACTGACAAAGATTATGGTCCACAGGCAGATAAACCTGATGCTACACCAGCTGAAATGGAGTTAAGAAAAGCGCAACACATGAATATGCTGCAAAATTGGCAAAGGAAGCGAGAATTAATTGAACAAGAAACTATAGAGCAAGTAGAAAATAATATATGGCGATATTATCGCAAAAAATTGATAACTGCTTCTCATTTCGGATACATATGTAAAATGAGAGAGAGTACCTCTTGTACTTCAAGAGTAAAATGTATTATATATCCCCAAGAATTAAATGTCGAATCAGTGCAACATGGGATAGAATATGAAGACGTTGCACGTAAAAGCATAGAAAGTGCACTGAATATTGACATAAAGCGTTGCGGATTATTTATAGATTCCGAGAAACCATTTTTAGGGGCTTCGCCCGATGGATTAATACAAGAAGATGGAATTGTGGAAATCAAGTGTCCTTATGCTGCACGTTTCTTAACACCTGAAGATGCAATTGCAGCTAATGTATCGAATTTGCGAGCATTATATAAAAATGAAAAAGATGAGGAAATGAAACGTAACCATATATATTATTATCAAATACAAGGGCAATTACATATCACGCAGCGTAAGTACTGCATTTTCGCACTGTGGACACCATTAGGATTAAAAATAGAAAAGATTTTGCGTGATGATGTTTTCTGGGCAGAAAAAATGGTTGAAAAGCTTGTGAAATTTTATGAAGATTGCGTACTACCGGAAATACTAGATCCAAGAGTAGAGAGAAACATGCCAATTCGTGATCCGGAATATATCATTCAAGCAAAGAGGCGAAAGATGAAAGAAAAAGAAAAGACAGACCAATAAGAACATATAGAAAAAATAAATGAGAAACGTTTATAATAATGAAATACTACGTTACATACAAAGCTATAAATATAATTTAGTGTTATTTCAAGTAAGTAAAGTAAAATTACATTCTGCGCTTTGCTGAAGGAGTATAAAAGCAATACATTCGACGCTTTGCGCAGCAAGCATAAAAGCAATGCATTCTGCGTTGTACGCAGCAAATAAAAAAGCAATGCATTCTGCGTTGTGCGCAGCAAATAAAATACCAATGCATTCTGCGCTTTGCGCAGCGAATAAAAAACCAATGCATTCTGCGCTTTGCGCAGCGAGTATAAAAGCAATGCATTCTGCGCTTTGCGCAGCGAATATAAAAGCAATGCATTCTGCGTTGTCCGCAGCGAATAAAAAAGCAATGCATTCTGCGTTGTACGCAGCGAATAAATAACCAATGCATTCTGCGCTTTGCGCAGCGAATAAATAACCAATGCATTCTGCGCTTTGCGCAGCGAGTATAAAAGCAATGCATTCTATTGTTAACGCACTTTATAATGTACAAATGAAATATGTGCTCGACTTATCTACCTGCGTTCTGCGCTGTGCGCAGTAAATATTTACACTATGAAGAATATAGTGTTAATAAAATAAATATATTTTATTAGTATTGTACTAAACAACAAGCATCCATGATCAGTGTGCACATGTTAAGGACTGTATTAATGTCATATATATATAAATAATGTGCACACGGGTACATTTATATCTTTCTATTAGAGTGTTAATTAGATATTATCTAATAGTTTGGTATGATTGCACGCCGTGTGTACTGCAATAAGATGTCAAGTGTAAGTACCTGTGAAGAGAGAATAGTCTGGACATTGCAGTGTGGAAAAATTGGGTAACTGATATCGTATTCGATATGTGTGTGTGA
>NW_022639669.1:489833-505978 GCF_010583005.1 Odontomachus brunneus | reverse complement strand
GCAAGCGAGAAGATCGCTGCTGGCTCGTGTCTGCTGCCGCGATTGTTAGCTCGCCAGTAGTCAGACAAGGACAGATAGATATTCGCTGTCCGTCTTTGTTTAACTCATACCAGTCGTAGCATGGAACAGAACCTCATCGCATTTATCATGTAGTTGCTACACTGGATAAGGTTCTGATTCTCACCACAGCTAACTATGGCTCTGCGGTCGATTCGGAGTTCTCGGCTCCGGGGCCAGGAGCCTTAACTGTATGTATAAGAAGGAATAGGCATTTTATGAACGTACTTTCCGAATGAATCATCCCCATAGTTCAATGCAAGAAACAAAGTTGCTAAAACGGCAAAATAGGCGTCGCTGAAAATCCTTATTTGTACAGTTTTAAAAATATAAATGATTCGTCGGCTCTACGTGATCCTCAGGGACACGCCGGAGACGTAAATCTGATCCGACGAACTACTCGCAATGCGATTAGGAATTGTCAACGATAGGAACCACGAAATTAATGTTAGGGACCTGCAAAACTTCGTTGGAATGTCAATATTTTTGTTGACTTAAAAAATGAATTATTTTACAGATGCAAAATTAGACAACTATCTAGTGATAGAAAGTTGTGGCTAGTAATGGATACTTTGAACATCGCATATACTGTTACGTTAACATTAATAAAAGAAGTATGGCTAAAAATCTGACGAATTCCATTGCAAGCCCCTAATACATTATTTTAATAATACAGGCAGCTTGATAGGCAAAACGGAAAAATTACCCGACTAATTTGTTTGTGTGATATGTCTGAGGATGGTTACAACAACGTTAATCATTTTTAATAGCATAGTATATTAAATTTTGTTCTTTGATGACAAATTATAGGCTCAGTTACAACGTAAATGTTCATAAGGATATTATTTATCTATACCCAGCAAACATAGATATATAAACGCAATATATATTGTCGCAATATAACGGAATATAACTAATATATATAACTAATATATAAGTTATAATATATATTGTGACGTGGCAGCCGTGGAGGCGCCCGTCACAAAGTAATAAGTACCGATTTCGCGAATATTTCCGCCGCCGCGATCAAGCCCGCGTCCTGTTTCGCGTACGCCGGCTTCCGCCGCCAGTTAAACATTTCAAAAAGTTCGTGGAGCAGATAGAGAGGTCATCGCGCCCCGAGTTTTGTGCCCCCAGGCTCCCCGTTTGATTGACCCGCGAAAGGAAAAGAAGCCAAGGACGCCGTGGGACGGAGGAATATCACCGACACCACCACCGCTACCGCTCAGGTGATTACGCTCCTGGTCTAACTAACGATTTTCTTTTCCGCCGATTCCCAGAATCGTTCTCGAAAATTCGATCGCTATCGAACAGAGAACATTCTGGAATCGTTTATCGCGTGTCGAAATATTCGATCGCTCACGAATATTCGGCAACGCGATAATTGTCACCGTCACGCCGAGAGCCAGAGCTGTCGCACTGTTTACATTTTCAGCTTGACGTTTCTCAAAGGGCCAGGGGGGCCCACTCAGCTGAGACGGGAAACAATACCGCTTGATCAAGGCCACAAAATACACCGGCGAGAAGAAAAGTCTCGAATAATAATAATCACGGCTATCGAACTTTCGAGACCAAGGAAGGATTGAGAGCAGGCGAGAGGGACAGCGGAGGCGGAGGAGCGGATCAGCGATCGAACGACCAAGGAAGATCCGAGCGCTCAATCTCTCACCGGTCGCCGTCGCGGGGTCACTAAGAATTTTCCTTTTTGCGATACCGACCCGACGATAACGTTACCGAGCGCTTAGTGAGTTTGTGCCGAGAGAGAGAGTGCACGCGAGAGAGAGCGAGCGCAGCGGAGAGAGAGAGTGCGCGCGTGAGAGAGCGAGTGTGCAGGCGAGCAGGAGAGAGAGCGTGCGGCCGGGAGAGAGCGAGCGAGAGCGCCGACGAAGCCGAGGCGGAGGATACCACCGAGGAGGACCGCAACGACGGAGTTACCCCGAAGGGCGAGCCATCAAAATTGTAAGACCTCCTATCTGCTCGGAATATCGGATTGTGGTATTGTCTCGTCCGCGGAGCGGCCGCGAAATCTCGAGACCTAGAGATCGGCCCTAGGTGCCCTATCGACTCACATATTGTCGTGGACGGTGCACGACTTCGCGTTATCGTCATCGCTTTCGGTTTAGTGTACCGCGTCCGACCTTGGGGCGGGGAGACCCGCCCGAATAAAATTCGTTTACAGTCGAACTACGACTCCTCGATTACTTTCTACCACCCTCCGGACGAACCCATCACGTCTCCGACTCCAGAATTCCCTGGAGCTACCGGTCGCGTACGGCTCCGGACACAATCTATCTATCGGTGGTTTCCGGTAAAGTCTATCTGCTCGCGACCCTTCTTTGTGCGGTGGTGCGGCCGTTTCCGCACCTGGCGCCCAACTTCTCGCGTTTGGAGAATCGCGTGTCGGGAGCCGGCGGAAATTTGCCGGCGGATTAACGGCGTCTCGATAAATACGTCGCAAATTTTTGGCGCCCAACGTGGGGCCTATTTTCTTATTTTTTTTTTTACCAACGGGATAAAGATCAGTGTCCGTCGGGGAGTAATACGAAACGCGAGACCGTCGGTGACGTGCACCCTCGCGGCTGCTCTGTGTCTATTAGTGGTGTCCGTGTGCTCATGATGTCTGTGTCCCTTCGGCACGAAAATAAGTGTGTCTCAGTGTTGTCGGTGCGACCACTTTCTGGGAGTAATTTTGTGTCGTGGAAATTTAAAAATTTTTTGGGTGCCGGAAGTGCCTCGCCCGAGTGTGAATCGTGCGGAAATCATAAGTGTCGCCTCAACACCGCCTATATTTGATAGTGACAGTGGCCGGTATCGATTCAATTATTTTTTTGTTCTCTTGAATTCAGTACTTTCGCGAGCCGGTCAAGAAAAAATTTTTTTTTTGCCATTGTCCGCTCTCTCTGCCGTGTCAACGAGTGTTTATTCGGCTATTTCGTGAAGCAGGGTGAGCAGTGCGGCTTTCGAGGGAGAGGCAGGATAGTAGTGTGCGGACTGCGAGCGGTTCTTGCGCGATTTCTTGCGCGACTTCTTGCGACGGGATCACGTAACGGGTGTCCCGCTAGAGTTAGACTTCACAAATAGCGGAATTGGTGGTGAGCGGCGTTCGTGGACGAATTTAGTCGCGAGATTCGCGTATCGCGAGGGCGTCGGGGATGTCGGAAAAACGCGATCCCGACTTGTGGATTCTGGAGCTGTCCATCGAGCAGCTCCAAGATCAAGTCGCAGCGAGAGGCTTGCAAGCGGCAGGCACCGCGGCAGCTTTCCGGGGTCAAATTTTGCGGTATGAGCGAGCGGGGCGTCGTCTGGTTCCGCCGCCCTCCCCCGGTGAACGCGAGCGAGCAAGCGGAGCCCGAGCCTCCGCTGGGGAAGGAATCGGCGGACGGGGCGCGCGGCTTGGCGGAGCGGAGACTATCGGGTCAAGTAGACCTTGACCACCCGCTACCGGACCCCCGCTTACAGGGGTCGCTACCATTAAAGCCTGAGTCCTCCACCAAGCCGTCGGTCGCTCCCCCGTCCACCGCGAGAGTCATGCCGCCCCTGCGAGTGCCCCTGACGCGCGACGAATGTCCGCCCGCCTTCGAGCCGCAGATAGCGTACCCGCCACCTCTGGTGGATTTCCGACCGCGATACCACGAGCGACCGTTATCGGCCAGCGACGCATATAACACCATGCGTCGCTGGAATTTGAGCTTCTCGGGGGCGCGGGGATACGACGTCGAGACCTTCCTCATGCGGATTGAGGAGGGTCGCGCCCTGGTATCGATCGCGGATAAGGACCTGTTAAAGTGCCTCCCATTTTTTCTTACCGGTGTCGCGCTGCATTGGTACCGGATTAAGCGCTCGCGATGGATTACATGGCGCGAGTTCGAGGGAGCGATGCGTGCGCGGTTCGGCGACCCAGACTACCAGTTCGCTCTGCGGGACGAGATAATGCGTCGTATGCAAGGCGAGCACGAGTCGGTCGCCGACTATTTGACCTATTTAACGGGGTTGTTTGTTCGACTCGATCCGCCGTGGAGTTTGGTCGAACAACTTAATTACGCGCACCGAAATATGCTTCCGCGCCTGCAAATAGCCATACATCGCGACGATTTTGTGGACCTACACGCTCTCGAACGACTCGCGACGAGGGTCGAACGCAGTTACGTCGCCGCGAGCCAATTTCGCGCGCTACCGCCGCCCGAGCGAGCTACGTTCCCGGATTTCGCGTACCGGCCGCCACCACGCGCGTCGAGGTCTTCGACGACCATGTTAGCCGAGACTCGATCCGATTATCGAACACGGGACTCGGAGCTCGGTCGTGCGAGGGAGCGTCCGCAAGACCCCGAGGCGACGACCCCGCGGGCTCCCGCGGGGGCGCACCGTCCCCCGGCCACCCGGACGGAGGATGCGGGGGCAAGGGGTGAGACTCCGCGAGAGACCGCGGAGGCCTCGACCTCAAGGCCGGGGTCGCGGTGCAGTGCCAACGCAAAGTGTTGGAACTGCGACGCGACTGGCCATTTTTCGCGTGACTGTCGCGAGCCCCCGCGAGTCCACTGTTACCGGTGTGGACGAGCGCAACAAACGGTGCGGACGTGCCCGGCGTGCGCGGGAAACGAGAGAAGAAGGCGGTAGATCGGGTCCCCCCGCCTTCTCTCGATTCCGAGGCCCGTGAGAAAGAGCGGAGAGTTGTCGGATCGTACGGGGCGCATCACGTAAGCGGGCGGGCGTCCCTGTAATATCTGGAATTTTTTATTGGCGAGCACTGTCTCCTCGGGCTGGTCGATACCGGTTCGGATCGAACCATTTTTGGCGAAGATGGTGTCGACTTAGTCTGAGGATTGGGGCTGCCGATTTCGCGCGATCTCGATTCTCGAATTCGCTTAGCGGATGGGAGAGTAGTGTCGCTGAACGGAACGACCGAAATAGATATCGAATTGCAGGGACAGAGACGCACGCTTTCCGTCGGCTTATTATCGAGTCTCACGGTCCCAGTCGTCCTCGGGATGGACTTCCTCGCTACATTTGGTGTTATCATTGATTTTTCGCGAAGCGAGTGGTCGTTCTCGGGAACGCGGCGATCTGATACACTCTCTGCAACGAGCGTGGACAGGAGGTGCGATGTTGCGGGGTCTCGGAATTGTCGCGCTTAGAAGAGGAAAGGTTAAACACCTTCTTAGGGACAATAATACCGACCGCTGTCGAGAGTCCCGGCGTCACGGCGCTCACGGAGCACTGTATTGATGTTGGGAGTCACTCTCCGATTAGGCAGCGCTGTTATTTGGTGTCACTCAGAGTGCAAGAGGCGATCCGTGGGGAGGTCAACAAAATGTTGTCGGCCGGAATAATAGAACAGTCTAAAAGCGAGTAGTCGAATCCAATCGTAATGGTGAAAAAACCGAGCGGCAATTACCGGTTCTGTATTGATTAAATAACATCTCGAAGAAAAGTAAATAACATCTCGAAGAAAGACGCGTACCCGCTGCCGAACATGACGGGTATATTAGACAAGCTGCGATCGGCTCGATATATCTCGACTATTAATTTAAGTCAGGCCTACTTCCAAATACCGTTAGCGAAAGATAGTCACGAAATTACCACGTTTTCAGTACCGGGAAAGGGGCACTACCAATTTACGCGAATGCCGTATGGGCTATCGGGGGCTCCAGCAACCTTTCAGAGGTAGTTAGATAAGTTAATCGGTCCGGAAATGGAGCCCCACGCGTTCGTATATTTAGACGATATCGTGGTAGTGACCTCTACCTTCACGGAACACCTCGAATGGCTGTCGCGCGTCTTCACGAAAATCAATTCCGCTGGGCAATCAACAAAGAGAAAAGCGAATTTTGCCGTTCAGAGGTTAAATATCTCGATTTCATGGTACATAAGGAAGGGTTGAAGGTCGACAACGAGAAGGTACAGCCTCTTCTCGATTACTCGGCGCCTACCAACCTTAAGCAGCTACGCCACTTTCTGGGTATGGCGTCGTGGTACCGTCGCTTTTTATTGAACTTCGCAACCATTAGCGAACCGCTCACGCGCTTGCTGCGGAAGAGCAAGCGGTGGGAGTGGGGTACCGAGCAAGAAGACGCTTTCGAGAAGATTCGATTGGACTTGACCACTGTGCCGATACCCTCGTGTCCGAATTTTGAGCTACCGTTCGTACTGCAGACCGAACGGTACTGCGAGTACTGTGGGCTTGAGGGCTGTGTTGACACAGACAATAGATAGCGTCGAACGTGTCAGCGCGTATGCCAGCCGCACGCTCTCGGACGCGGAAAAGAAGTACAGCGCGACGGAACTCGAGCGCCTAGCTGTCGTGTGGGCCATTAAGAAATTTCGGCCGTACCTGGAGGGTTATCGCTTTACTGTGATCACGGATCACAGTAGTTTGCGGTGGTTACATAACCTGAGTAACCCCACGGGTCGGCTTGGACGCTGGGCCTTAGAACTCCTCGAGTACGATTACGAGATCGTGCATCGAAAGGAAGCGCTCCACCATGTTCCCGATGCCCTGTCACGAATGTACGAGGGGGATCTCGGCACCTCCTTGGCGGCCGTCGCGATAGGAAGCGAACCCGATCTCGAGACCATACTTAGTGACACGAACGATCGATGGTACCGTGAGCGTTTTAGTGCCGTCGCGAAAGACCCGCGTCGATTCCCGACATGGCGGATCGTCGAAGACCGTCTTTACTTTTTGCGACCTAATAAAATAATCTCGGAATTGGTGGAGGATCTGGATCGGTGGAAGTGGGTGCTCCCGCGCGAGTTGCGGGGGAAGCACTCACCGAATCCCACGATCATCCTCAGGCGGGTCATTTAGGTGTTGACAAGACCTATCACCGCCTCGCTGTCGCGTACTATTGGCCGAAAATGTTTCACGATGTTGTCGAGTACGTGAAGCGATGCGACGTCTGTCAGCGGACCAAGGTGAGCCAGCAGGCCCCTGCAGGTCTTATGGGGCGAAGGGTTGTCGAGGCGCCATGGACCGTGGTCGCCGCCGACGTCATGGGCCCGTTGCCGCGGAGTAAGGCCGGTCACTCCTACCTTTTGGTGATTCAGGACTTATTTTCGAAATGGGTGGAGTGCCGTGCCTTGCGAGCCGCGAACGGAAAGCTCATACGAGCGGCTCTCGACGACCTTGTGCTATCGCGCTGGGGAACGCCGAAAGTCCTGCTGACGGACCACGGGACGGAGTTCGTGAACAGGAATATCGAGGAATTTGCGAAGGAACGTGGGATCCATCACGCTACCGCCATACCACCCGCAGGCTAACCCGGTCGAGCGAGTGAACCGCGTTCTCAAAACGATGATCGTAGAATTTCTCGATTGAGACCATCGCGAGTGGGACGCGAACCTTAATGACTTCCGGTTCGCGTACAACACGGCGCACCACTCGTCGATTGGGACGTCTCCCGCCTTCCTCAATTTCGGTCGCGAACTGGAACCGTCGCGAACGATCAGGAGACGCGCTAACGATGACATTCGTATCGAGCCGCAAGAACCGGCTCGGTGATCCGAACGCATGACCTGATTGTCGACAACACACGCGTGGGTTGTCGAGAATCTAGAAGCCGCTCACCAACGACAGTCCGCCCATTACAATTTGCGTAGACGCCCTGCCGATTACCGCAAGGGCGACTTAGTGTTGAAGCGACAGCATCTACTATCGTCCACCGCTCATAACACGGCCGCCAAGCTGGCCCCGAAGTTCCAAGGGCCGTACAAGATCTCGAAAATGAGATCGGCGGTCGTGTGTGAGCTTACCGGCATGGATGGAAGGGTGATGGATAAAGGATGTGAAGGAGCTGAAGCCCTACATAGAACCCTATCCCGCAGACCGAGATACCATATCGAAACAACATGGGATCCGAGACCCACCGACGATGGACGGAGTTCCGCCGCCGCTACCGCGCGATCTTCTTCGCCATCCGAGACGAACACCGGGGCTTCTGGGAGGGAGCCAGGGACCTCTGGGAGGGCCACCTCCGCGAGACGACCACCACCCGCAGAGCCATGGTACGGGAGATCCCACCGATGGTTGAGACGGCCTCTCAGACTCACCTCCCGGCCCGGGAGGTGCGCCACGTGCAGATCCAGACCGAGGGGTGATGGGATCTTAGACGAGGTCCTGCTGGAGGCACGGCGAGCGGCGGAGGAGGCCGCGCGAGAGCATCGCCGGGAGCGGTCGGAGCGGGAGCACGAGCAGCGTCGGAGGCTTCGGGGGCCGCGCGGAGGGCTTCGCAGTCGGAGCGGTCGGCGTCCGGGACCAGGTCCGGCACCGGCTGTTGGAACTGTGGGAGTTCCGGGCACAGATATTCAGGGTGCCTCCAACCTCGCGACGCCGGGTTTTGTTACCGGTGCGGGAAACAAGGCACTACCCTCCGCGACTGCCCCTGATGCCAGGCCGAGTGGAGGAGAGAGGGGCCTTATCGCGCCGGGAGGAATGTTCCCGCTGGGGATCCCCGCGGAAGGGGCTATAGGAGACCATAGCCGACTCTCCGTCAGTTCCCGCCTGCCGAGGATATCGCGCTACCGGGCCGGCTTCGTCAATGAACATGAGAAGAATTTTAATTAAAGTGTAATCGCGAGGAATAAACAAACCGGATTGAGAAAGAAAGGGGAAACGAAGCAAGTTTTAGTGAAAACGTCTCGTTATTGTCTTCCGCCACCCTCCCCTCACCTTTTACCTCCTCCTGGCTCCCTGCACTCCCTCGGAAGTCGAAGGGCCGTGGGCACGGAACGGAGGGGGTGCGCGAATACGACCGCGGAGGGATGCAGTGCCCCTCAGATTACCGCCGCGCTGCGAGACGAGACGCTGAAGAAAAGAAGAAAACCCCTGTCGTCGGAAAAGCTCTCACCGCTAACGAAGGCCGGGAGAGCAATCGCGTTTGCATTTAGTGAGCAGATGGGTGGTCAGCGGACTCGCGCCGTGACCAAAAGAGGACCTGTTCGGTCCTCCCCGGGGAGGGGGGAGTTGTGACGTGGCAGCCGTGGAGGCGCCCGTCACAAAGTAATAAGTACCGATTTTGCGAATATTTCCGCCGCCGCGACTGAGCCCGCGTCCTGTTTCGCGTACGCCGGCTTTGGCCGCCAGTTAAACATTTCAAAAAGTTCGTGGAGCAGATAGAGAGGTTATCGCGCCCCGAGTTTTGTGCCCCCAGGCTCCCCGTTTGGTTGACTCGCAAAAGGAAAAGAAGCCAAGGACGCCGTGGGACGGAGGACCGCCGTGGGACGGAGGACCGCCGTGGGACGCAGGACCGCCGTGGGTCACCGACACCACCATCGCTACCGCTCAGGTGATTACGCTCCTGGTCTAACTAACGATTTTCTTTTCCGCCGATTCCCAGAATCGTTCTCGAAAATTCGATCGCTATCGAACAGAGAACATTCTGGAATCGTCTATCGCGTGTCGAAATATTCGATTGTTCACGAATATTCGGCAACGCGATAATTGTCACCGTCACGCCGAGAGCCAGAGCTATCGCACTGTTTACATTTTCAGCTTGACGTTTCTCGAGGGGCCAGAGGGGTCCACTCAGCTGAGACGGGAAACAATACCGCTGGATCAAGGCCACGAAATACGCCGACGAGAAGAAAAATCTCGAATAATAATAATCACGGCTATCGAACTTTCGAGACCAAGGAAGGATTGAGAGCAGGCGAGAGGGACAACGGAGGCGGAGGAGCGGATCAGCGATCGAGCGACCAAGGAAGATCCGAGCGCTCAATCTCTCACCGGTCGCCGTCGCGGGGTCATTACTAAGAGTTTTCCTTTTTGCGATACCGACCCGACGATAACGTTACTGAGCGCTTAGTGAGTTCGTGCCGAGAGAGAGAGTGCGCGCGAGAGAGAGCGAGCGCAGCGGAGAGAGAGAATGCGCGCGTGAAAGAGCGAGTGTGCAGGCGAGAGAGCGTGCGGCCGGGAAAGAGCGAGCGAGACGAGCAAGCGAGAGCGCCGACGGAGCCGAGGCGGAGGACACCACCGAGGAGGACCGCAACGACGGAGTCACCCCGAAGGGCGAGCCATCGAAACTGTAAGACCTTCTATCTGCTCGGAATATCGGGTTGTGGTATCGTCTCGTCCGCGGAGCGGCCGCGAAATCTCGAGACCTAGGGATTGGCTCTAGGTGCCCTACCGACTCACATATTGTCGTGGACGGCGCACGACTTCGCGTTATCGTCATCGCTTTCGGTTTAGTGTACCGCGTCCGACCTTAATTTTTTACAAAGAATTATTTCCTAAAGTTTCTACACTAATTTTGAATTATCCTATATAGTATTATATAATAAAATATTATATAGTTGGAGTCCTTGAATACTTAAAAAAGAAAGCATTTTTGAAAAAAATTTGAAACAAGAAAAGTCTTTGGATTAAAGATGTATTGAGATATTATGATAATTCAATGTTGAATTATAATGCCAAGGAGGAGGAGGGCGTACTAGGTGGCAGCGGGACGCCGTGCGTTCCAGATCTGCGTATCTTTTCGTTCCAGAGAGAGAAAAATATCGAGAGCGCGGTTTGCTAGGCCGGGACTCAAACCCAGATCTTTCGCTTGTCGCACGACTGCTCTAAACCACTGAGCTACCTGACCACGAGCTCCAAGCTCATGACATTCTCCTCTCCCTAGATAACGCTCAGAGATGCCGTTCGGAAGCGACATCTCTAGCGCGATCCCGAGTGCACGGCGACTACAGAGAGAAACATTGTTATTGTATCAAACGGTACAGCCACAGACTTCTATATAATATCTGGACTGCTAAATAGGTATAGTTTAATTAAGGATTGTTTGGTCGGAAAAATACTGTCCACAATCTTTGAAAGGACTTCACATACATGACCTGCGTGGCAATGTGTGAATGGGAAGAAGCAATATGCTGTAGCATTTCATTACTACTTCTATATGATACGGTCCTTTCAAAGATGGCCGCCCAATATTTTTCTGACCACTCGCTAAATAAGGGTATTAGCTGTCTAGTTTATATTATAGAAATCTGTGGGTACAACTGTCAGTCTCTCAAAGTCAAAGGTTGCTATCCTTTAAAACCTGCTACCCATGAATGCCCGTCTTCACCATTGCCCCTCCTCATTCGGTGCAAATAATACAATAAGCCAAGGTTATATAAAAATTAACTTAATTATCATAATTTTGAAAAATAGGATTCTCTATTTTTGATGATATTTTCTTGTATTTTTGTAGATGATTTCGAGAAAGTATCATTGTTTTATTTTCGTCATTTGGTTCAAGAAATATAATTCTTCAATAATAGAAGCGTGTGCCGCGCTTTTTGAATCGTAGCGAATACCCATATGTGCATGCGTGCATGAGGTGTATTTCTTAAGTGGATATGATTATAAAAATCGTTCAAATTATTATCTTTGTTTGGTAATATGTACGTATGTATTAGGTCTATAATTGAAACCTGCCTTTTTTTGCAAAAATTAAGCCTTTATTTAAAAAACAAATGAAAAAATATATCAATCAAAGTATTGGCCACCGTTAGATATGACTTTTTTCTATATTTCTGGTAATAAGCAGTGGTTATGTTCACTTTTATATTTTACTGACACTTGGGGAGGTTTGACCCAAATTTCATGGGAGGTTTGACATGATTATATTAAAGAAATGTATTATAGAAAGAACAATACAGCAGTTTTTGTGTTTTATTTACAGGATGCCTTTCAAATGGAAACCTAGGAAAAATCCCAGGAAGAAAATTGATCCGTTAGTTATGAAAGAAGCAGTGGAAAAGGTTTTGGAAAACAAATTAAGCATTCGAGCAGTGGCCTTAGAGTATGACATTAACAGGAGAACATTATTACAGTATGCAAATGAAATTAAAGCTGGAGAAGAGATTACATTTCAAGCTAATCATGTCAGCTGCCAACTTTTTAGTAATGAAATTTAGTAATGAAATTAAGTATGATGAATGTAAAATAAAGTTTTTACGCAAGTTGTTTCGAACGGCCTGAGGTCTAGAGCGGCTGGTTCGTAATGCCGTCGAACGTTCGTCGACTGCTATGGTTGCGTGAGTATGTCGTGCTCTCCTGTTCAGGAGCCTCGAAAGATGGTGAGAGGAAAGTGCGAGAGCGCTCTTGTGTATGAGCGCACTGCGTGGCTCAGTATAAAGCCCGCGTGGCGTTGCCCTGCGCCTCCGCGCTGGGAATGAATCTCCCTTTCGGAGGATGATAGTCACTCAGAATATGAAGACACTAGTTCGTCTTCGTTGGTGAGTGTTGGAATCGGTCCGAATGAGATTCAGCTCTGTTTGGCGAGGGAGCAACAGAGGCTGAATCAGAGATGATAGCCAGACGAGCTGAACTCGCCTTTATCAGTCGCGCACGCGGCAACTGGGATGTTTTGTAGTGATAGCCTACACGCAAGCGCAACGCTGAATCGCGGACGCGGCCGTGTCGAAGCCTGACGGTGACGTGCAGGTAACTGTAAACGTGCGTTGATAATACCGTGTGCGTGACGAATGCTAAGTCTCGTCGAGGCGAGAAGCGAAGAGTCCTCGCATGTAGTGTCGTGGATGCAACGTCGTAGAAGTCTTGAGTAGACTTAGACCAGCGATCAGGTGTTGCAAGAGCGCTGTGTCTCTTGCAGAGAAGTAATAGCGAGTACGCCTCGCGGGAGGGCTGCGACCCTGGCAGCGAAGCAATAGCGAGCTTGGCTCGCGTGAGCTGCGTCCCTGACAGCGACTAAGTCCGGTGCAGACGTGAAGGCGAGCTTGGCTCGCGTGTATAGGCTGCGCCTCTGGCAGTGTCTAAGTCCTAGGCGGACGTAAATGCGAGTGTGGCTCGCGTATATATGCTGCGTTCCTGGCAGCGAAGCAATAGCGAGCGTGGCTCGCGAGAGAGCTGCGGCCCTGGCCGCAGAGTTCTTGATTACAATAACGACTCGCGCGGAGTCGTGAGCTCAATCGTACTAAGTTCTGTTGGCGCTAGTATCCGGTATTCAATACGGGAAATGTCGCGAAGCGAGACGTCCACCGCTGTGGATGCGTCCAGGTAATCCGAAGTGATCGCGCGAAGCCTTCTCTCAATTCTCGATCGTATTGAGAAGGTGGAGATCTGTGGAGTTACCATACACTTCGTACCACAGATGTCAATGTGTCCTCGGACACTCTAAAGGCATTGGCCCAACGTGCAGGCGCACTCTAAAGGGCTGCGAAAAGTTGTGTAAAATTGCCGAAATCTAAACACAAATGCCAACGTGTCTACGACACTCTTAAGGCATGAAGATCGATGCAGATATGCAAGTATACCTCTGGTGAGGCAAATGCCCAACGTGCTTGCGCACTCAAAAAGGCGACTTGAAGCTAGCTAGAGCGTAAAAGAATACCTGATGTGCAGTCAAAGCTGGCAGCAGGCAAAAGGCATAAAAGCCTTGAGTGATCTCGCGCGGCGTCTTATATAGGCGCCTAAGCGAAAATTAACCGCGAGAAGCGGCTCCGGCCGATGCGCTCGCCGCGTCGCGGCGACGGCGCGCACTGGCGGCGGTAGGCCGGCGACCGCGAGTTGAGCAGCGCCTGGGGCTCGGCCGCCCGCCGTACCCGTTCCGCATGGACACCCTACGGCCGTCCGGAACACAAGTATAGGCCAACATCTGAATTTTTTGTGTATCCTCCAGCAGACGATGTAGGATTTATCTCTTCTGAAGACATTCATAAACTTTCCAATCCAATTGCACAGAAGGGAACAGAAAGAGTTGTACCAACTTAAATTTCCTGTAAACTTTTCTAATTTTAATGTTCGTTAAAATATTCATACACTTCTCAACTTTATCCTATATATGTTTGTTTGTTAATGTTTTCTAAGCCTTAAAATAGTTCTAGAATTTCTTTAAAGTATTTCTTATATATCGTGGTTAGGCTACTTGTTTCTTTTAATCATATTTTAAAAGCATAAAAGGAAGAAATTGTTTTGTTGTCGACTTAATTTTTTTAATAAAATATACTTTAATACTGTAATGAAAAAGATTAATTTTTGTACAGAAATTTAAAAAATCAAGAGAAATGTTTGTGTATTTTCTTAGTTATTATTCCTGTTATCTAATTTTAGACTCTACTAGATTATTTTGTTATTATTTAGTAATATTCTTATTATTTTAGACATGCTGTTTCTTGGGTCAACCTCCCATAGCATGGGTCAAACTTTCCATATGTTGGGAAGTTTGAGCCACATGTCAGGAGTTTATAAAAATGCATTTTGTATCATACGTTATTCTCATAAGTGATTGTAAACATTTATATGTATACTTAAGTTAATTGTGTAGCACATACTATTATTGGATTAACTCTTCGAGTAAATTATGGCGTAAAAAAAAATTAAAATAGAAAAATTGGGTCAAATCTCCCTAGTCTCCCGTACCATTACGTTTCCATTACCATTACCCTTCTGGTTCCACCAAATACAGAGCATGGCCTTTTTCTCATGAATATTGCGTTTTGACGTCGATGTCGATGGTTGGCCTGGGTCGCAAATGGTTTTTCGGCGTTTGGAGTTATCGAAATAGACCCAGTCTATTTTCATCGCCAGTCACAATTCGATGAAAAAACCCCTTTCTTTTATGTCTTGCAAGCATTTCGGAGATGGTTTTTCGCCTCTCAATGTCTCTTTCTTTCAATTCATATGGCACCGATCTTTCTTCCTTGTATACCTTTCCCATAGCTTTTACACGCTTGAAAATGGCTGCTTGAGTAACATTTAACGTTTCTGCAAGTTGATTTTGTGTTTGACATATATCTTCATCAACTAATGCTTGCAGTTCTGTATCTTTGAATTTGTTTGCTGGCCTGGACGTTCTTTATCATTCGTGTCAAAATCATCAAGTTTGAATCATCGAAACCATTCCTTGCAAGTTGTTTCCGATAGAGCAAGTTCCTTATAAGCTACAACAAGCATTCGATGAGATTCAGCAGCAGTTTTCTTCAAATTGAAACAGAAAAGCAAAGCTTCGCGCAAATAATGCTTATTTGATTGAAATTCAGACATTTTCTTCGCAGTAAATAACTATGTTGTCATAAACTTTTATATACTGAATATTATTGACAGACGTCAAAACTATAAATGATGCCTTATTCAGCCATTACAGTTGACGATTGTCAAAACTACAGCTAGATTATTTATCGCTAGAGGGTGGGTTTCAAGTTATAGGCCTTATACAATTTTTGTACAGTTATCCTCATACAGTTTGGCGCTAATCGATAATAAAACATTACTACTACGTTTTAATAAAGCTGACGGAGTATAAGACGTATTTTTTCTAAACTTGAAGAATTACATATACAACGTATGTCATATTTCTTGGCATAAATGAAAAAAATATGTTAAATCATACTTTGTCAAAGTTGTGTTTATGTGAACTACAAGCAGTACTTCGGTATCCGAGTATTCGGATAATGATAAGAGTAATTATTTGCGGTCGGAAAGAGCTTCGTTCATTTTTGGCTATTCGCGTCCAGTCATGAATCATATACAGGGTGTCCCATTTTAATCTATCATCTGAAATATCTCTTGAACAGTGCATTTTAGGAAAAAATGTTTCAGATAAAAGTTTTTGGATTTCAAGGAGGACATAAAATGATATCACTGGTTTGATCTCGAGTGGCGTCGTCAAGATCAGGACAAGGTCACTTTGAATTTTTTAAATAGAACCCCCATTTTTCATTACATATTCTTATACCTCGAGAGCTTTCCAAAACATTATAATAAAATATTTTTTCATTAAGTATCTTTTGAGTTAAAAGGCTTCAAAGTTACAGTATTGTTGCCATTAGCATTGGTACTCAAGGTGTTCAACCGATGGCTAAAACTCTTTAAATGTTGTTTAGGTTGTTCAGGTTGTTCATGTTGTCATGTTGACAACATTTGTCAAGGTCAAGGCAATTGGAGGCTGTTCCTAATATTAGGACCTTAACTTAGTTTCCGCCCGCAAATGTTAGATAGCAATGCAAACAGTTCTAGTAGTCATTACTAACGAAACAGGTAGTTTGTGATTAATTTCGACATTTCTCGATAACATTCAGTCAGCATACACAATTATTTTCCTAAACAACAATTTCTTTTGCTTTGTGAAAAATGGAACGCGATAAAGTGTTTT
>NW_022639669.1:489635-489823 GCF_010583005.1 Odontomachus brunneus | reverse complement strand
GTATTGTTGCCATTAGCATTGGTACTCAAGGTGTTCAACCGATGGCTAAAACTCTTTAAATGTTGTTTAGGTTGTTCAGGTTGTTCATGTTGTCATGTTGACAACATTTGTCAAGGTCAAGGCAATTGGAGGCTGTTCCTAATATTAGGACCTTAACTTAGTTTCCGCCCGCAAATGTTAGATAGCAA
>NW_022639669.1:488864-489018 GCF_010583005.1 Odontomachus brunneus | reverse complement strand
TTTACAGTAAAAACGAAAATAATAATTTAAAATCATGAGGTAACATGTGGAGTCTGATTAATTCTAAAGGATCATATGAAGGTCACAATGCTTCGTCGGGGTCACAAAGAAACATACGTGTGAAGTCCCATTAATAAATTTTTTTAATAATCAT
>NW_022639669.1:486388-488854 GCF_010583005.1 Odontomachus brunneus | reverse complement strand
GAGTCTGATTAATTCTAAAGGATCATATGAAGGTCACAATGCTTCGTCGGGGTCACAAAGAAACATACGTGTGAAGTCCCATTAATAAATTTTTTTAATAATCATAGTATTGTGACCTTCATATGATCCTTTAGAGTCAATCGGACTCCACATGTTACTCCATGATTTTAAATTATTATTTTCGTTTTCACTGTAAAATTTGAAGAAATGGAAATATTAGGAATAACCTCTAATCGCCTTGACCTTGACAAATGTTGTCAACATGACAATATGAACAATCTGAACAACCTGAACAACATTCAAAAGATTTTAGCCGTTGGTCGAACACCTTGGGTACAAATGCTAATGGCAACAATATTGTAACTTTGAAGCCTTTTAACTCGAAAGATACTTAATGAAAAAATATTTTATTATAGTGTTTTGGAAAGCTCTTGAGATATACTATAAGAATATGTAATGAAAAATCGGGGATTATATTAAAAAAATTCAAAGTGACCTTGTTTTGACCTTGACGACGCTACTTGACGTTAAATCAATTATATTATCTTATGTCCTCCTCGAAATCCCAAAACTATTATCTGAAACATTTTTCCCTAAAATGCATTGTTCAAGAGATATTTGAGATGATCGATTAAAATGGGACACCCTATAAAGGGTGCCCCAAATCACCTTCACAATCTCTTGTGAGGACGTAGAGCGGATTGAAATAAATACAAAAGTCCCATACCGTTTTGCGATATTCTCAATAATAACCGAGAAATTAATTGTGAAAGATTAAAAACAAAACGCACGCTAAATGGTTGAAGGAGGAATGTTCGCGACTTACAAGGAAAATTCGCAAAACCAAAAATTCCAAAAAATTTGAACTTTTGCAAAAATAAAGTATATATATGAATCTAATCACTAAGTTATTTTTCATTTTGCATAAAAACAGTTGGAAGGGTGAAAATATCTATTCAAAGAAAATCGAATTCTGCATATTTTTGCTAATATCTTTGAAAATATAGGAGATATTGAAAAAATGTTAAATACAAAACTTGTATGGTATATAATTATATTTACCAATCTGACAAACAATTTAAAAAAAACTTATTCCCCCAACCTTCCGTTCACCTTTATTTTTATAAAAAATTATGGTTCTTTTATAACAAAATAAAAAATTTTCTCGAAACATTTATAACCACGTGTATGATTTTCCGGTTGTAATTTTTAAAAGGTAAAATTTATCCTTAACAGCAGGTATATACGTGATTTTGTCTGCCAGCGATTATCGGTGAATATCATGTATGTGTGACTTCGAAAAAATTTTGAACAATATCCAACATTGTTAAAATATTGATATAAATTAATAAAAAATTGATATTAAAGAATAAAAATTGAAACGTAATTCATTGAAACGTCAATAAAACGTGACCGCGGATAACAAAAGATATAGCTCAAAACGTCCCACTGTGAAAGAGTTAATAGATAACTGGTACGGTATCTTTCTGGTCAAGCTATCAGTAGAATGGAGTAAAGTGGATCTCAATTACTGCTACTTTTGACATTAAAATGTAAAGTAATTACAAAGGAGCACTTTAAATATTCAAAAAATGTTTTTGTTATCACATATCACGACTAAAGTATTTAGTTTTAGTTCATTGTAAAAAGTGTAAGAAGTTTAGGATCCGAAAATATTAATATTAGTTAATATCAGAAATTGTTACAGGACAAATATAAATAAATAAGTAGAGGATGTAAAAATAATATGACTTATCCAATGTACGTTGTAAGTAATATTAAAATTTAATTATAGTAATATTAAAATATAATTTTGTTGTAGTATATTTTATATATTTTATACATTATATATAATAATATTTTATTTATATATAATAAAAATAATAACATTATACATATATTCTTTTATATTTAAAAAAATATTACAATATTTTAAAATACATGTACATATATATATTGTGACGTGGCAGCCGAAGGGCGCCCGTCACAAGGGCGAGAGAGCTCCGTTCGCATGATTTCGCGCATTCCGGAAAAGGGGGGGTGCATAGCGCTCCCGGATATTTTTGTGATTAAAAGCGACAGCTTTCCGCGGTCATATCGGTCGAGCGTAGAGGGGGGGTTGATTAGCGAAGCGTATGCGGTCCCGCAAGTGGGATGGTCATCGCGCCCTAAGAAAATGTGCCCCCAACTCTCCTCGCCGACCACGAAGGGCAGAGACCACAGAACACCGAGGGAACAAGAAGAAAGAAGAAACGTCATCGGTCTCAAGGAAAGTCGCCGTTTAAATGGTACGTGAAACGGTACTTTAACTCTCGTCCATAAGAACGTGTTATCGTTTCGATTGCGGCTGCCGCTGGCGATGTTTGTTTACAGCACGCTGCTAGACGCGGAACGGAAAGGCGAGGAGACTCTCAACAGCTGACAACAAAGCAGGTGCCACGGAAACACGGAGATCCCGGCGAGACA
>NW_022639669.1:481701-485895 GCF_010583005.1 Odontomachus brunneus | reverse complement strand
GAAACGCGGTGAGCCGGCGCAAACGGTGGCCAAGCCAGGATTGACGGTCAGGAAGGCTTTGCTGTGTGTTTGGTGGGATTGGCAGGGAATCATCCACTATGAGCTGCTCCCCTACGGCCAAACTCTTAATTCGGACCTGTACTGTCAACAATTGGACCGTCTGAAGGAATCAATCGCCCAGAAGCGGCCAGCTTTGGCCAATAGGAGAGGAATTGTGTTCCATCAGGACAACGCCAGGCCACATACATCGATAGTGACTCGCCAGAAGCTCCGGAAGCTTGGTTGGAAGGTTCTTATGCATCCACCTTATAGTCCGGACCTGGCACCAAGTGATTACCACCAGTTCCTGTCTATAGCGAATGATTTTGCTGGTGAAAAATCCGCCTCAAGAGAAACTTGTGAAAATCGACAGTTTTTTGCCAATAGAGACAAGGGTTTCTATGAGAGAGGCATAATGGAATTACTTTCAAAATGGCAACAAGTTATCGAACAAAACGGTGTATATTTGATCTAAATCGGATTCTAACTATGCTAAATAAAGCCTTCAATTTCATGCAAAAATAATGGATTTTTTTTATATACTACACCTTATATATCATAAGGATTTTTTTTATATACTACACCTTATATATCATAAATTGTAGTATATAAAAAGAAAAAAGAAATATATATATATACATATATATATATATTAATAATTGTTACTGTTAGAATTATTAAATTTAAGTTTCACACTTGAGAAATAAGGATTTTCGCGTTTTTGACATAAAAAGTAATCATACAAAATAATTTATTATTATTTTTGTATTTTCACGTTTTACGAGAAATTAAATCATATAATTCTAATAAATCGAGGAAATAAGATTAATCCATAAGATTTGTCCACATTTCACTGCAGACATTATTTTTGTTTACAGAATGCAGTATAATGCAGTAATGCTTTGGTTAAAATCATGCTGCGCGACGACGTGAAAATATATGTCTATATATAGGGTGTCTCACAACCGCCGTAAGATATTTTAATAGCATATTCTAAGTAGAGTAAACAATCCTGATACGAAAATGTCGAGGCTACAATAGTTTTTAAATTATAATCGATCAAAGGTTACTAGTAATATCGCGTAGCATTCGCGCGCTCAAACCCGTAGTCATACAGCACACACATTGTTATTCATCATTTGTTATCGATTTCACAGTTAATATTGATTTTTACTACATAGTTGATTCCTAAAAATATTAATAGTTATTACTGTTAGAATTATTAAATTTAAGTTTCACACTTGAGAAATAAGGATTTTCGCGTTTTTGACATAAAAAGTAATCATGCAAAATAATTTATTATTATTTTTGTATTTTCACGTTTTACGAGAAATGAAATCATATAATTCTAATAAATCGAGGAAATAAGATTAATCCATAAGATTTGTCCACATTTCTTAAATAGTTTAAATTTTTATTATTTTAGTTCGGATCTTATAATTTCAGTATATCAAGATTTTAATAAAAATTTCAATTGTTTAAGAAATGTAGAAAAATTAATTTTATTGCCTCGATTTATTATAATTATATGATTTTACTCCTCATAAAATATGAAAAACAAAAATAATAATAAATTATTTTCCATGATTACTTTTCATATCAAAAACACAAAAATCCTTATTTATTAAGTGTAAAACTATTCAATTTTAATTCTAATAGTAATAATTATTAAACTTTTAGATACTGTACGCCATTATAGTGGCTTTCGCGTATATCATCTTTTTGAACGGTACGCCACTATAGTGGCTTTCGTGTATATCATCTTTCTGAACGATACGCCACTATAGTGGTTCATTCTTATTTCTAATAAATTATAATTTATTCTTCTAACACTGTATTCTAATGTACTTGCATAGTGAAAAGCATTACCAGATACAAATTGCAATGTTACATTGTTTTCGCACAATCCGCATTGAACTTTGCCGTACAGAGATACAGCTCCGCGGAAAGTTCTGCCGTAGCTAAGAGGTTAATGTTTTTAGGAATTAGTTGTATAGTAAAAATTATCCTGATATTAATTAAAATAGATTTGTAAATGATTACGCGAGATATGATGAGATGTAGTGGCGACATCTACTATCTACTATGAGCTTGCGCATTAGGTCAAATTGAACAAAAAAATCTCTTACCATTTTTCTTACCAAACTCTTACAGAGTTTTTTAAATTATTAATTAAAGAAAATTGGCAAATGGTCGCTCGCGATAATATATTAATGTTATCTAATTAATAACTAAATATCTGCAAAGTTATGAGGAAAAAAAGGATTTTTATTTAGTTTGATCTAATGTATAAGCACATGACAGCAGATGTTTCTACTACAGCTCATCTATCATATCTCGCGTAATCATTCATAAATATTTTTTAATTACTATCTCGATAATTATTGCAAATATCGCAAAATGGTATAGGACTTTTATGTTCACCTTAAGGGGAGATATACACCTAGCATGGTCGAAAAAATCGATTTTTTTTTTGCATTTTCTTGATGCTTGAGGTCTCAAGAATATCTGGTTAAAATTGCAAGTCAATATCTCGATAAATAACGAAGTTACAGCCGAGAGAGTAAACCGTCTCCGAGAGCGCGCCGTACCGCCTGTTTTGCGGCCGAGCCGAGAGGCAGCGACCCTTCGAAGAGAGCGTGTCTAGACCTGTTTTACGATTCTATTGTGTTTTCGGGCGTGGTCGGGTCCAGGTATAACGGAAATATCACACGACCGTTATTCTTTGCCGGAAATTGGACGCGTTTCGTCAGTAGCTTGCCGTTCGTGCAACTGTGCGTTACAGTGAGTTTTCGTCTGTGAATACATATTCTGAGGAAAATGGATAACAGATATAAAGGTTCTCGGGAAGCTCATCAATCCGGATCTTTTCGCAAAGATCGAAGCAAGAAGAAGATACCGCCCAAAAATCGAAATACTGCCGAAAAAGTAGAACTTTCCGACGAGAATATTAGTTCCAGTGCCAAAAAATTGAAGACTGATCGTGAGACATCCGCACCAGAAGATCCAAACATCGGGTATCGACATCGGGTTTTTCTGGCAGTGTTTTCTGCCTTATCGGAATGTGTAAAATGCAAAAAGGATACACACAAAACAGCAATGAGAGCTTCAACCAACTTATTTGGAAGATAGCTCCAAAAACGATGCACAGCGGGGCCAAAATTGTTAACATTGCTGCATTTCTTGCAACATGCACGTTCAACAATGGTGTCACGTCATTGTTAGAAATTATGAACGTATTAGGAATATCAGTCGGATCGGGCGCGCACTTGTACGCTGCGCAAGAAGACGAAACTCGCATAGCGAAAGCCGAGCTGCAAGCGCAAGAACAGACTAAAGAAGGTCGAATACGGCGCCGACAACAAAATTTAGAAAATATGAACATTCCGTCGACCGTAGAAGACTTACACTATGGGCCTGGTATCGATGATTCCATGTAAGTTGACAAATTTAATGATTTATTCATTCCCAAATTTTCAAACGCGTTTTTCTCAAAACCACGTTTTTCAAATCGGTACCCAAAATTTCTCGAAAACCAATGAACCGATTGCCTTGAATTTTTTTGTGGTTATTCTATACATCATTATCTAGTACTTGTCATAGGATTTTTTTTTCGTTGCTTAGTTTTTGTTTTATAGGCAAAATAATAACTAATTTTTGGTCGAAAAATCGCTATGTTATGTTCAAACGTCCGCCATTTTGTCATAAATCGATATTTTCAAAATCGGCTATGACAAGTACTAGATTATAGTATCTAATTTAATAATCTTTTTGGTTTTTTTGTTTCAGATGATTTTTGAAGAAACGCCAGTGGGTACCGTTTACCCGGATTTTTTTACGGCGCTCCAAAGATTATACCACAACCTCGTCAATTTTTGATTTTTTTTAATAAAAAAAATTGGACATATTCCTGAATGTGTATGCTTTTAGATAGAAAAACCCCCAATTCAAAATTTCAAATAGTTTTCTTTAAAAAAATTCACAAAGATGACCTTTTTTTCCGGCTCCTAGGTGTATATCTCCCCTTAATTCGTACTATGTTTCCACAAGAAACCCGCAATTCGTTGCGGGTTTGAATCGCTTGTCGGATCGGGTTCGTGATAGGCGGAATAATTGAGAAACAGTGTGTTAAGAAAATAATAATGAATAATATAT
>NW_022639669.1:479416-481310 GCF_010583005.1 Odontomachus brunneus | reverse complement strand
GAGTGACTACAGTCGCCAATCGACGAACAGTAATCTGCCAGGAGCGGAGTCGGTCTCTCTTAGAGCGGATAATCGGAATCGGATTCTCCTTCGAGAGCGGTGGATCGGTTCTGATTCTCTTTCGAGAGCGGATGATCGAATCTCTCGATTACGATTACGCCGCGTTTATATACCTTGAATCTCGCTTGATTCGCTATTTACCGCGGTTGTTCGGCGGTCGCGCTGTTTACTGTTTTGGAGGACGCGCTGTCCTCTTGCGCTTTCGGTTCGCGGTGTTCGGCTTGCGTTGTTATTATTACGTAACGATATGCATCGTTACAAATTTATTTTTCAGGAATGAAGATTTGTAGGAATGTAGATTTTAGAGAAAAGCATTTGAGAGAAAAATATGTAACCGCGATTCGTTGCGGGTTCGGATCGCTCGTCGGGTCGGGTTCGTGATAAGCAGAATAATTGAGAAACAGTGTTTTTAAAAATAATAATGAATAATATATTTAAATACTAAGCTGACGATAATTACAATATACAGATCGAACAATACGTGTCGACGCCGTTGGTTTTGGTTGTTTGTATCGCCTGACAGAGGCTTGTTTAGACGCCGGTTTGCGTGATGTGACGCGTGGTGCGCGGGACGCGGACGACGTCAGTGTCGCGTATTCGCGAGTTTATTCTGTTGACGTTTCTTTCGGCGTCTTGTCTCTTAAGCGCGGTTGACACTTCTTCCAGCGATTTTAGCGGCGTTTCGGAATCGTAAAATGTCCGCGGTCGTTGAGCTTGCAGCGTAGCTGCACGCGAGATATTGCCTTAGCGGCGCTCCCTTCGATCTCCTATCGCGGAGATTTGAGTCGTTTCGGCGTATGCGATGCATCCGTCGGTCCTTGTACACGAGACCTTAGCTCTCGGGGTTTCCTTTATGACTCAACGAGCTCGGCTCATTCGGACACGATTTCGGATGCGGCCAACGGTGCCGCGGACCTTATCAGTGTCGGCCTCACGAATCCGTGTAACGACGGCAGAGTGATTACAGTCGCCAATCGACGAACAGTAATCTGCCAGGAGCGGAGTAGAATTGGTCTCTCTTAGAGCGGATGATCGGAATCGGATTTTCCGTCGGGAGCGGTAGATCGGTTCTGCTTCTCTTTCGAGAGTGGATGATCGAATCTCTTCGATTACGATTACGCGGCGTTTTATATCCCTCGAATCTGGCTTGATTCGCTATTTACCGCGGTTGTTCGGCGGTCGCGCTGTTTACAATATTAGAGGACGCGCTGTCCTCTTGCGCTCCTGATTCGCGTTGTTCTGCGTTACTATTATTACGTAACGATATGCATCGTTACAAATATTTCCTGGAAAAATTTTGTGACTTCGAGAAGGACATAAAATGGTGTTATTGGTTTGACTTTGAATAGCCGCTTGAAGGGCACTTCAATTTCTTAAATGGAACCTCCTATTTTTCATAATATATTCTTATCCTGAGAACTTTCCAAAACACTATAATTAAGTATTTTTTTATTAAGTACTTTTAGAGTTATAAAGCTTGAAAGTTATAATACCGCTTTAGCATTATCCAAAATATACCGTATTAACATTACCTAAGATGTACCACGCGGAGGTTGCTCAATCGGATTTATATCTTTTTTGTGTGGTGTGTGTGTGTGTGTGTGTGCGTGCGTGTGCGTGTATATGTGTATCAAAGCAAAGATAGGGATCCTACGGTCCCTATCTTTGCCTTGATTTGAGGTTTGTTAAGCTGGCCACTCACACTTTTCGTAACAGTAACCATAATATGTAACGTACACTGTTAAATCCGTAGTGTCAAATTATACTCAATTTGAATTATTTTTAACCATTCCTATAAGTCGCCACTGCTCCTACTAAATATGTCGTTGATTTG
>NW_022639669.1:479244-479406 GCF_010583005.1 Odontomachus brunneus | reverse complement strand
GCGGACGACGTCAGTGTCGCGTATTCGCGAGTTTATTCTGTTGACGTTTCTTTCGGCGTCTTGTCTCTTAAGCGCGGTTGACACTTCTTCCAGCGATTTTAGCGGCGTTTCGGAATCGTAAAATGTCCGCGGTCGTTGAGCTTGCAGCGTAGCTGCACGCGA
>NW_022639669.1:477160-479234 GCF_010583005.1 Odontomachus brunneus | reverse complement strand
TTCGCGTTGTTCTGCGTTACTATTATTACGTAACGATATGCATCGTTACAAATATTTCCTGGAAAAATTTTGTGACTTCGAGAAGGACATAAAATGGTGTTATTGGTTTGACTTTGAATAGCCGCTTGAAGGGCACTTCAATTTCTTAAATGGAACCTCCTATTTTTCATAATATATTCTTATCCTGAGAACTTTCCAAAACACTATAATTAAGTATTTTTTTATTAAGTACTTTTAGAGTTATAAAGCTTGAAAGTTATAATACCGCTTTAGCATTATCCAAAATATACCGTATTAACATTACCTAAGATGTACCACGCGGAGGTTGCTCAATCGGATTTATATCTTTTTTGTGTGGTGTGTGTGTGTGTGTGTGTGCGTGCGTGTGCGTGTATATGTGTATCAAAGCAAAGATAGGGATCCTACGGTCCCTATCTTTGCCTTGATTTGAGGTTTGTTAAGCTGGCCACTCACACTTTTCGTAACAGTAACCATAATATGTAACGTACACTGTTAAATCCGTAGTGTCAAATTATACTCAATTTGAATTATTTTTAACCATTCCTATAAGTCGCCACTGCTCCTACTAAATATGTCGTTGATTTGACTAATGTAATGGAGTTAAATAATTTAACTTAAGAAATGTATTAAATTTGACTAAAATTTAGTTTATTTTTTATTATTTGCACATTAATATAACCTTTGTTTTAGTAAAAAATGACTTAATATTGTTTTAAATGGGTTGATTAGATGTGGTTGTTTTTTTAAACACATGTTTTGTGTTAAAATAATAAATTTTGACACACATGATAGTTAAAAATAACTAAATATTATTTAACTCAAGAAATTGGTTTAAATTTGACCCTCCAATATTTAACAGTGTAAGAATTGACCAATTGCGATCGAGTATTTATAAAAATGGCGATCTTACGATTCGACGATTCTCAACATGATTGATTAATTCTTACGTTTCGTCTTACGGTTACTGTTATGAAAAGTGTATGTGACCTTCTGTAATGTTGACTTTACTTCTGTAATATTGACTCCAAACCTTCTCTACTGTGTGCGTGTTTGAATGCGTGCGTACGTGCATGTACGTGCGCATGTGTGTGCATGTGAGCAAGAGAAAAAAAATTATTCTATATAGGTGGGACCCGATTGACCACGATACGATTGGACACAGATTGTAATGATTGGTTCGACCTAGTAATTCACTAGATAATTCTTTTCATCGGTTGGTTGTGTCCAATCGTACTGTGGTCAATCGGGACGCTCCCATTCTAGATGTTCAAAGTGATGATCTACTAAAATACGTTTAGAAATTTTTCTACTAAAACACTCTCGGACACGGGCTAACATTTCTGGTGTTATTTCAGTGTAAGCTCGGTGAATTCTGTCTTTCATGTCTTCAGTTGTTGTAGGTGCAATTGACATCTCTTGAACTTTTATAAAGCCCTAGAGAAAGAAATCTAACAACGTACAGTGGGGCCATTCGGTGTTGTTTCAAAAAGATCTAGAGTGCTTGGATTTCAACCGATTTTGACGCTTTTTATTTAAATGATCGTCTTGAAATTTGCAAAAAATCTGTCGAGGCCGATTTCTTAAATAATTTTTTAGAAATTATGTATACATATAAACACAAAGACTTTTTCTTGAAAGTAAATTGAGACTACTGGGTAATGTTTAAATGGAGTGATAAATGATTCTTGAGTATATATACATATGTTATATATACATATGTGTATGTACACGCACCGGCGTTAATGCCGTCCGAATATCCGTGTGACTCGCACACGATAACGCATCACTCATACACTGCTGCGTGTAGGTGAGCCAGGAGCAGCACGGAGTGGCGGAGGGAGCTAGCGGTATACGATCGTCGGACGCTTGGAGAGGGAATAGTGGTGGGAGTCGCGGCGATCTTCCATCCTCTATCGCAAACGTAAGAACGAGAGAAATAGCATTATAAGACGTCTGGACAGAAATGCCGTCCTAAAATACGTGTGACACACACTAAGAAAACGCTTGACTCACACTGTCTCGTCTATACGTGAGCAATACGCGGTGTCCCGAC
>NW_022639669.1:468663-476507 GCF_010583005.1 Odontomachus brunneus | reverse complement strand
AATTCAGCGGCCCAAAATTTCACTGTCGTAAATGATGGTGCAGAGTCCCCATACACAGAATCCAACTCATCTTTGATTTGCGTAGGCGTATTGCCTTTCAAAAACAAATATTTAATGACAGCTCGATACTCGATTTTGTCCATTTTCACAAAAACACTCACATCAACTTACTCAAACGACTGTTACATAACAACTGCGAGTCCAAAATGGCTGAAACTTCGGTGAGTAACTGTCAACAGATGAACAACGAAATTCACTAGCTTTTATTTACAAGTGCTGCTATCTTCACGTTGAGGTCGGAAACTTTTCAGACCACCCTCGTATATGTATATATCAAGCGACACGGTAGTATCGCGAAGCCAAGTGCAAGCGCGAACGGCCGTGTATACTTACGCCGTGACACTAGTTGATTGCACACCAGATTTCTTATTTGACCATAACGGTTGAACAGATGCGATTCTAGATAGGCTCAATCGATTGCTTGGGCTTACATTAGTTAATAAAACTGTCTTTTGCTCTACGTTCTCTAGAAGCTGAGATATTTTAGCTCAAAGTCCGAAATCGCTAAATTTTACTATTAAGGAATTCGTCGTCTGAGAAAATGTCCAGTTTGACGTATTTGTCGCCAGAGGCGCTACGGCTCAGATCAGCTTGGGGTATTCGGAAACTCGGTATAAGTCTGTTCTTTGTAGCTGCACTGCTGAACTGGTGCAATAAGTTAGAACAAGACAAAATATACTTTCTCACTTTAACTTATTGCACCAGTTCAGTAGTGCAGCTAAAAAGAACAGACCAAGTAGTATTTACATGGCAATTATTCCGTTTAGTGACTTCACCTCCGATTTCGATGAAAGTAGGCTCAAGCGACGCGTTTTTGTTAAAGAAACAACTTTTTTATTTTACAAAATCGTCGGTCTTTATTATAAAGCGAGATATTAATAGACAAAGTGGAGGGCACGTTAGGTTAGAAAATCTGTCATACCGTCTATCTCTAGCTGTGTGACTGGAGGGCTTTGCCTCTCCCCCCTCCAGACCCCGCACTGCGGCGGGATATGGGCCGCAATCTCTTCTGCTTAAGCTAAAGAGTGAATTTCTCACAAAAGATTGCGGCCGCTACCCCGCAACGGTGCAGGAGTCTGGAGGGCGAAGTCCCCTAGTCACAGCTGGCCGGTATGACAGATTTCCTAACCTAACGCGTCGTCCACTTTGTTGGCTCCCATTTCGCTACTTGGTGCAGAGCGACATTTTGTCAGAGGAAAAAGTTGTTTCTCGTGCAAAAACGCGTCGATTAAGCCTATTTTTATCGAAATCTGAGATGAAGTGAATAATTACTGAATAATTACCATATATAATTATGATAATAACAACGAGACTTTGTCACACACACACACACACACATACACACACACACACACACATACACACACACACGCACGCACGCACGCACGCACGCACGCACGCACGCACGCACGCACGCACGCACACAACTGTGATAAGAAGATTGGGGATTTTCAAAAAATCTAAGGTGAGGGCGTTATACTTATATTTACCAAAGTTAGCTGTCAAGAATTACAAGACTTTTACCATTAGTTGTACATATTAGTTACGAAAAAGTTGTCAATATTAAAGAAGCTATTAACGTAATATTAACGTAAGTGGGAAAGAACTACTTTACACATATAATGTTTATGTAAAATAACATTTTTATATTTGATATGTTATGTTTGTAGAATGCACATTTTGATTAGAGCAGTCTATATGACAGATGCTATAATTAACAGTTAAAATAATTAATTGTAATACTAAATTACTTATTAGATACATTTGTGATTTATTTACTTATTGTGTTCACATTTAATACTATAAAAGTTCTTTGCGATAAAGGATATTAAGATAATTGTGTAGTGTTAGTATAATTGTGTAATGAAAGATTCAACTATGAAGTATTTCTATGTGCCAGTATAATGATTAATAATCATTTTTTACAGTTAAGAAATTGAAACATGACATGATGCCCATTTTCCTGGAAACAGATTAGAGTTGTATCAAGTTGATTTGAACAGCTCTAGTTGGTGTGCGGCTAGTTCGTATGCCGTCGAAGTACCGTCGACCTCTACTTTCAAATGCGCGAGTATAACTCGTGCTCTCCTATTCAGGAGCCTCGTAAGATGGTGGGAGGAAAGTACCAGCGTGTTCGTGAGTCTAAGAACACGGCGTGCCCGGAGTAGGGTCCGCGTGGTGTTGCCCGGCGTCTCCGCGCGGGGAAGGAACTCCCCTTTCGGAGGAAATATCACTCTGAGACCCTTATTCGTCTCTGTTGTGAGTATCGGGGTACGTCCGAATGAGACTCAGCTCTGTTTGATGAGAGAGCAACAGAGGCTGACTTTGAGATGATGAACAGGCGAGCGGGACTCACCTGAACAGTCGTGCACACGGCGAAGTCGACGCCTAATTCGGTATCGCGTACGCGGCCGAGTCGTAGTCTGACGTTGACGTACACGTAACCGTAAACGTGCGTTGATAGTACCGCGTGTGTGACGAATGCTAAGTCTCGTCGAAACGAGAAGCGAATATTTCTCGCGTATAGAGTCGCGGATGCGACGACGCAGGAGTCTGGAGTAGACTTAGGCCAGCGAACGTGTGTCGCGAGAGCGCTGTGTCCCTGACAGGGAAGTAATAGCGAGCGTGTCTCGCGAGAGAGTTGCGGTCCTGGCAGCGTGGCAATAGCGAGAGTGCCTCGCGTGAGGGCTGAGTCCCTGGCAGCGAAGCAATAGTGAGCTTGGCTCGCTTGAGAGATGAAACGATGACTCGCGCGGAGTCGTGAGTTTGACCGTACTAAGTTTGGTTGGCGCTGGTACCCGGTATAGGCAAACGGAGATGTCGCGAAGGGATTGAAGAATGAAATCTGCAAGATGAAAAAATAAGCGAGATGAAGATGGAAAATAGAAAGAAGTAAATAAGGAATGTAAAATAGGTAATTTATATATGTGTGCATTGTAATTGTAGATGTTGATGTACCAATTTATTCTTTCGATTAACTTTTTTGTTCCAAAAAAATCGGTCTAACAACATTTACAATTACAGTGCGTATAGTCGGTCAATTAAAGGTTGTCACAACTTTTGTAATGCATTTTAGAACGTACCATTAGTTTCTGAGATGTGAGAATCTCTGCTGACACACACAGATAAAGCTACGAGTGACAGTCCGCCTGCATATTATGTCAAGAAGTTAATCAATATAAAAGGTTAACTACATTAAGAGGTTAATTTACGACATTACACTGTATTATATTTATATTGTTTAATGTTGCTTATGTTGTGATATTTTCAGAGAAGAAATAAGGATTATACAAAAAGAAGTGATATCCGTACAAAAATTACCTCTTTAAAAAAAGGTAAAAAAGAAGTCAAGTGCACGCGCTTTGTTCCACTTTGAAAAAATATTATAAAAAAAGTTATTGACAAAATTCTTACAAAAAGAAATGATATCAAACGGTTTACGCCAAGTGAAATTAATTTCATACACAATAAATATTATAACTACTTTACATGTATGAACACTACATCTAGTGATTTTATTTTTTGATAATTACACAAAATTATGAAAAAATAGTTTTTAAAAGTTTATTTAGTAAACATACAAAAGTAAAAATTTTGGAAAAAGTTAAATAAAATTTCACACGCACACACAAAATACTTGGCGTGCCAAAAGTGATCGCATTAATACTTTTAATCTTTGGAGTATGTTGTACGAGTAACATTAAAAAAAGTAGGCAACTATATTACAGAAATCTTTTCTCAAACGAAAAAATGACATGAGACTTCCGTGTGTACCTAGCAAACAGTTTGGTACCAAATTGTCGCCAAATTGATACCAAACCCTTATAGAAATTTAATACTGATAAGTGATAATTTGGCCAGCGATAATTACTGTCGTTCAATAATTTTATTACTCGTACGAGTAATAAAATTACTATTTATTACTGGCCAATTTATCACAGCCAGTAATATTTTTCTATAAGGGAATATGACCAAAACTTGACGGCAAATCCGATACCATCTACATCCGCAATATGCTTGAGTTTTGTTAGCAAAGCTTGGTGACAAAATCTGACGCCAAATTGTCGCCAAATATCAAGCAAAGTTTGGCGCTAAACTGCGCCGCACAAACCTTGATCGGTATTTGGCGTCAATTTGGCATTAGATTTCATCAAGATTTGTTCGGTATTTGGCATCAATTTGACGTCAAACTGCGCCGTACAAACCTTGCTCGGTATTTGACGCCAATTTGCCAACAACCTTTGATTTAGCAGATGTTGTGTCCAATTTGATGACATTTTGGCAGCAAAATTTGTAGTCAAGTGTTGGGAAAAATTTGTTCGAACAGATTTGGTTATCTGGGTAATTAGGAAAGTATTTATTAAACATAATTTCAGTCGCCTTGTAGTTATTTTTACATTCACCTAAAATCATCAATATGTTAAATTCTTTTTCAAACGCATTTATTTTGACAATATTAGAAAACATGCACCCACGCACGCACACACACGCGCACGTACATACATACGGACACACACACACACACACACACACACACACACACAACACAAAAGAGATATAATCCTATCGAACAACTTCCACATGGTACATCTTGGATAATACTAATGTCGGCGATACTATAACTTTCAAGCTTTATACGTGTACTTAAAAAAGTACATAATAAAAAATTACTTACAAAGGAACTAAACACGCCGCGTTAGATTTGGTTAATCTTTATATATGTGTAGTAATCCCTTTCCTCTGTACACAGCTTGTATGACTATTGCCAATGAGCACTAGTTTAGGAAAAACCGGAGTTGAATATTTTCCATGCGCTTAGAGTACCGCTTAAGAAGGAGTGAAATTCAAGTAGCCAGTGTGGCGCAGTGAGTAGGGAGCGCTCGACGTCATGCGTTCGATTCCGGGGTTTGTCCCAATTTTTTTTTCATTTTTCTGAAATATGAAATAAAATAAATTATTAATATATGAATTAGCCAACTATTATTCCAGTATTATTATCATTCACATTTTTAAACAAAATTGTACGAAAAGTAATGAGATACGTCTATCAATGAATAAATTTTTCTTTTAAATTTCGGAAAGGATTTTATTTCAACATTACGTTACTAGTCGTTATATTACTTTGGAATACTTGCCTGATGAAATTTCAAGATTTGTGTCCTGTGGGAACGGTTTAATAGTGGTATCGTTTTTGCTACCTGCGGACCCGTTTCTTTCTCATTGTATAGTGGAGAAATGATAGAGAAGAATTTTCCGCAAGTAGCAAAAACGATATCATTATTAAGCCACTCCTACAGGATATAAATCTTAAAACTCCATCAGGCGAACGTTCTAAAGTAATATAATGACTCGTAACGTTGAAATAAAATCCTTCCCAAACTTTAAAAGAATAATTTATTTATTTGTTGATAGGCGTATTTCATTATTTTTCGTACAATTCTGTTTAAAAAATGTGAATGATAATAATACTGGGATGATAGTTGGCTAATTCACATATATTAATAATTTATTTTATTTCATATTTCAAAAAAATAAAAAAAAGTTGAAGCATGCCGGAATGGAACGCATGGCTTCAAACATTCTAATTGCACTCTCTATTCATTGCGCCACACTGGCTATTTGAACTTCGCTCCTACTTAAGCGGTACTCTAGGCGCACGGATAACTTTCAACTTCTGTTTCTCGTAAACTAGTGTTCATTGACAACAGTTATACGAGCTGTGTTTACAGGAAACGAATTACTGCAATATATATAAAGATTAGCCAAATCTAACGCGGCGTATATAGACAGTCCCCTTGTTAATTATAGTGTTTTGGAAAGTTCTCAAGGTAAACTATAAAAATATATTATGAAAAATAAGATGTTTCATTTAAAAAATTAAAAATGGCTTTTACGTGATCTTTAAGCGGCTATTCAAAGTTAAAAGATCAAATCAATTATACCATCTTGTCCATTTTAAAGTCACATAACTTTTGTATAAACCATTTTTTTCTAAAATACTTCGTTTCCCCCTGATATAAGTTTGTAACACTTTAACTGACTCACTCAGTTAGTATAATTTTGCTAATTTTGATCAGACAATATAACCGCAACGAATATTTCCTTTCAGTCCTGAAATTTCAACTCCCCCTCTATATACTTCCCTACTCTGGAAGTACTTTATGTGGTCCAGATATTCCTACGTTGAGGAATATATCAAATAACGTTTGCATAAAATATACAACTTAATATTATTGATAATCATAAAGGACCCCGCACAAAATCTATGGAAAATGGTTTTCGGTCAAATTGGCTGAAATTTCACTATGTTATAATTTTCGCCATGCCGATAAAAAGTTATCATTGCACCAAGTCCCAAAAGTCAACATTTCCCAAGATATAAAGGATCAAAGTAGTGAAATATGGTCATCCGCAGTAGTAAGACGTTTGTTATAAGTATAAGTGATACATTGATATTTATTCACGAAATAAATAAAAATCGATTTTTACATATATACATGTTCTTGTTTCTCCAACTGTCAGGCCACAATTTGATCAGAAATTTAATTATTTATACGTTTTATTATACTTGAGACATTATAATTTCAATTTCTTAAAACAAAAATTTACTAATTTATGTTTCATAAAATAGCTAATGTCCATGAAAACGGGCGATGTGCAATACTGTGCGACGGTACTGTAAACTTCAAATCATTACTCAAAACGTACTTAATGAAAAAATACGTTATTATAGTATTTCGGAAAGCTCTTGAGATAAGCTACAAGAATATACAATAAAAAATAGGGAGTTTTATTTAAAAAATTCAAGTTGACTTTATCTTGACCTTGGCAACCCGACCCCAGGTCAAACTAAAAATATTAATAAATAGATTTCTTTAAACCCTATAACTTTTATTGGAAACATTTTTTCCTAAAATGTTTAGTTTTTGAGATATTTTGTCGTCCCGAAACTTTACTGACACCCTGTACATGTTTTTTATAGTATAATACATTGAAGTAAATAATTCAATATGTTAGATTTGAGGCTTTCACGGCCATTGATACAATGTCTAGATATAGCTTCCGGAATGGAGCCGTGTCTTGAATCAGCGATATGCCGACGTTTCGCAAACGTTGCAGTTTGCATCATCAGGGCTGAGAACTCTGATACTGAGCTCCCTTAGGTAAAGGTAGTCCTTATATGCCCCCCTCCCCCTCTCCCTTTGTGTAGATGGTGTTTAGGAAGTAGGAGTGGATTCAAGCCTCGTCCCCTACTCCCTAAACACCATCTACACAAAGGGGGAGGGGGAGGGGGGCATATAAGGACTACCTTTACCCAAGGGAGCTCAGTATCAGAGTTCTCAGCCCTGATGATGCAAACTGCAACGTTTGCGAAACGTCGGCATATCGCTGATTCAAGACACGGCTCCATTCCGGAAGCTATATCTAGACAATTCAATATGTTGTGATAAAAAATATTTTAGTAAAATTAATATAATAGTAAAGAAAATAATATTTTGCGTCTTCAAAAAATGTAGATAAAATATGTAAAAAGAATAGATAGGATGGAAGTATGGAAAAGATAGATTGAAATAAATAGATAGATACAAAGATATGAAGAATAAAACAGAAAAAGAAACGCAATGCATAAAGAGTGTTATGATTATTTTAAGCTCGCTTTACATGATTTATAATTCAGGACAGAATTCGGAACAAAATTCTATTTAAAAAAAAAAACATTTAGGAATTGGAATACATTTATAATAAATAAATAAATAAATAAATAAATATATATATATATATAT
>NW_022639669.1:468178-468653 GCF_010583005.1 Odontomachus brunneus | reverse complement strand
ATATATATATATATATATATATATATATATATATATATATATATATATATAGGGTATCCGAAACTTTTTTTGACACAATGATTTGCATGTATCACGGTCGTGCGCCAGCCTGAGCGCTTATTTGCTCAGATAAAATAATTAATTACTCGAAAATTATTGCAAATTTCGCAAAATGATATTTGACTTTTCTGTTCCATTTAATCCGTTTTACTTTCCTACGAATTGTATCAAGAAAGGTTTCGGAGACTCTATATACAGGGTGTTCGGAAAGTACCGGGACGCCCGAATATCAGGAAAAATATAAGTTTTACAAAAAAATGTTTCAGACAAAAGTTGTGGCGTTTAAAAAGATGTATTTACTGATCACATCAGTTTGACCTTGGGTTGCGTAGCGAAGGTCAGGTCAAGGTCACATTAATTTTTTTAAATGGAACACCCCATTTTTCATTGCATATTCTTATAGCACATCTCGAGA
>NW_022639669.1:466186-467148 GCF_010583005.1 Odontomachus brunneus | reverse complement strand
AAAGCTCTCGAGATGTGCTATAAGAATATGCAATGAAAAATGGGGTGTTCCATTTAAAAAAATAAATGTGACCTTCACCTGACCTTCGCTACGCAACCCAAGGTCAAACTGATGTGATCAGTAAATACATCTTTTTAAACGCCACAACTTTTGTCTGAAACATTTTTTTGTAAAACATATTTTTCCTGATATTCGGGCGTCCCGGTACTTTCCGAACACCCTGTATATACTAATACGTGTGTGTGTGTGTGCGCGTGCGTGCGTGTGTGGATTGGCCTCTTTTTGCGAGAAAGTAATCTCGCGGAAGGAGGCGGCGAAGCGGCTTCGTCGGAGTCAAGCTGGCCTTGAAGGGACGACCCTGTTCCGTAAGGAGGCGGCTGGGAGTGGGCGCGGTCGTCGCACCCGCTCCGCGCTCGCTTCAGAGACGGAGAAAGGAGGGCGCGTGTCATAACATGGGATGGGGATTAACCCTTTTATATATATATATATATATATATATATATATATATATATATATATATATATATATACATATATACGAGGTATGCTATTAAATAACGAGACTGACGCTGCTACAGAAGAAGTGCGCATGCGCCAAACGCCAGCAAGTCACAGCTGTTATCGTGAAGCCTTCTCTTTCGAATGCAGTGCCTCTCGCTTCTGTAAACAAATCAGTATAGCCGTAGCCTTCATTCGCATTAGAGTTGTTGTTTTGTTTCGCCGGAAAAATGTTAAGTGTAACAGTAGAGCAACGAATTGTTGTGAAATTTCACATGAAACTTGGAAAAACTGCTACTAAAACATATAATTTATTGGAAGAAGTGTATGGCAATGAATGTTTATCGCGCGCACGTGGTTTAAGCGTTTTCAAGATGGCCGAGAAGACGTTCAAGATGATTCACGCCCGGGTCGCCCTTCCACGTCAAAAACGGATGACAATATCGAAAAAATCGGTAATCTGA